>NC_058164.1:23831342-23857365 GCF_020080835.1 Cotesia glomerata
GTCGGATTAGCGTTGGGTTGAGAAGGGCGCATACTATTATTATTATCTTGAGACATTTTATCATTTAATCACAATATCTAGATGACACAAATATCGTACAACTTTATTAATACACAATTATAGTTTCTTGTAACAATGTTTTACTTAAGCGTAGCACACACACACACATACACACACAATGTTATCTAGTCACTACACTAAAAGTATAATTTAATATTATTATTTAATTATTAACAATTATAATTTATTTAATACACTGAACTAGCAATATGAACAATATTAACAAATAAGATATCGTTAATGTTAAACGTTAGAAATAATAAAATGACGACAGACTTGGATAAGAGAACGAATCCACGGTCAGAAGGACAGCAATCAGTTATCGCTCACTGTTCAGAGAGAACTGACTCTTCTCAAAACTTATTTTTCAATCCGTAGCTCCTTCAGGTAATTATTCTGAAAAAATGTACAAGCTACGTTTTGCAATTGTACATTCCGAAGATGTACACTTGGGTATTGCTGTCCCTTGACCGTGGCTACGTTAGACCCGCAGATGTGATCTTTCGAACCCGAGCCTACCGTCATAAAAGACTTAAGGAAAGTTTAACTAAAATTTCCTTAGCGGGTTAAGTCGTAAAAATTAAAATTCTAAGTTTTATTTTCTAGCTATAAACTAAAAGTGCTTAGGATTTTCCCATCCCTTGGGAAGAACCCAGCTATTCTCATCTCCGACATATATATTTTTTAAATACTAAAAAATATTTCTTAAATACAAAGAAATATTTTTTAAATACTAAGAAATGATTTCTTAAATACAAAGAAATCTTCTTAAATATTAAGAAATCCTTCTATCAGTGTATTGAATTTGAAAACAATACATAAAGTCCATCTACAAATTAACTAGACTAAAAACCGATCAAACTTTTAAAACTTTTTAGTCTCATTAAATTAGAAACAGCATAAAATATTCATAGTTGCTCAATTATTTTACTAAAAAGTTATTTAGACTTTATACAGATCAAAAATAATTTGAATATAGTAAACCAAATACAGATGAAAATGTTTTTAAAAATTCAAATACAGATCAATAAGTTCAAATGCAGATTATTTAGCTTGAAATCAGTTAAAATTTTTCGACCCGGGATAGTAAACCGTACATGGACAAGTAAAATCATTTTATTATTTGGTAACAAGAATTATTAGTCGCCTTCAATAAATTTGATTATATCAATACATCTGATTAAAGTTATTTATAGTAGATTTACTATATTAGTTTTTTTTAGGAAATATACACACAAAATTAATGACTAAATTAATTGATTAATGTTGAACTAAATACGTACTCTTACCCAACTAACGAATTTAACTAAACTAATGTATAACCATTTTAATAGTCTGTGAAATTCGATAATGACGCAACGTACAATATGTATTAGAGATCGTTTCACTGTCAATGACCATGAACTTATTTTCGTTATGTCTCACGCGTAAGTTTTCAATGCGTTTTCTAGAATAAATGAAAAGATCGCGAAAAAAAGACCGAAGCCGAGCAAAAAGAATGCAAAAGTCACATCTCCTAGTTCAATCGGTCGATGATAGTTTTCAACATTATCTTCCGTTTTATTCAAATGATTTGTTACATTTTTATGAAACAATTCCTCCCAAGCTCTGTTCCAAACGTTCAGAATTCCAGACTGTGCCAGACGCATAAGCAGATTGTTAACACGATGTTTTAAAGCCGAGTTGTGAGGCATTGACAATGTGGCGTAGCTTACTTTAACGAAATTCTTAGAGGTATGTAATTTATAAGTTGCTATTAACGGTTCTAAATAATATTGATCATCAATACAAGCGACTGATGGATCTTTGATGCAATCTTTACAATCATCTACTCCAAACATAATTTTATTGTATAACGGTGTGTTATTAATATAGTTCTTAGTTCCATCACGTACGTAAATTCTAGTGTAACGATGATCCTCTAGATCTTCTAGAGTCTCGACATTTTTTCTGTACATAGGTTTGGTCAGAAAAGCTGCGAGATGTCCCGAAAACGTTGCCTGGATGATCAGAAAATACAAGAATATAACAAAAAAAAATATTCGTATCTTAGCTGTGTCCATCCGTGTGTAAATCGAATTGCCTATCAGTAATCTCAAGCAGTCAAAAGCCGCGAAAACTAATTTGAAATTCTTTTTACTATTTGATCGATAAATTACGATGAATACAATCAAAAGGATGATCAAAGTTGCGATGGGGGTTAGCCACCCGTAAAACTCAAACATTTTTTCCAAAGGCGTCGCTAATCCACGATTGTGCGTTACTATCTGCTCGTAGAGTGAATGGAATGGATACGTCGGAGAAATGAAGTTCATCGAATCGAAGTATTCACAATCGTCTATCCAAGAGATCGGTGTAAGCCCTATCTCAAACTTCATCATCAGTATTGCGAACACAATTAGTTCGCAATCACCAGACGTGCCATAAATTTTTATTTTTATATCCAAATAGTCTGTTAATACTTTGCTGAAAAGTCCATCTTTTAAAGCAAATATGGAATTGACTTCTTTGGTATTATTAGCTTTAGTGATTAATGCATAAATGTTTTCTGAGATTGGATAAGTGCTATGATAATTTGTTTTTGCTATTGCTAGGATCGTGTAGCCATTAAGTTTTGCAGTACGATCAAAGAATATATTCTTGCAGAGCTGAGAACCTTCTGAAAAAAATGTCTGTTAGTTGCGGTTTTTGTACTCCTACAATTCGTATAATAAAATTGAGATTAAATGTATCAGAAGCCAATTTATTCGCAACAAAATTGGACAAATATATCAAAAGCATAGAAATATATGTAATACATATAATTCTATATTATTCTCTGTAAGGACGTCTTAAATCTGTACAAAATTGTCCGACCAAATTATTTTTGATTTTATTAGAAAAAAAATTAACAAGGGCTACAAAACTATCAGCTCAACCATTGAAACGGGGATCCACCGCTCTCTTGGTCGCCTCTCAATTTATTTAAGGCGCCACTGGATTTTTCCCACAGTATCCAGAAACTGGCCCAGAACATGGAGTGAACACTCAGGGTCGTAAGAGATTGTCGGGAAGGAAACAGAAATTATAACAAGAAATTCATTTTTACAATCCATTTTATTTAACCAACCTTTAATACACAATAAAACCCCTTACAAAATATCAAAACAACTTAATCCCGACGATATCCTCTTATGGAGCGTCCTATCACGGTTTCTATCATAGTGTCTATTCCCGAACGGTACCCTCATATGGAGCGTCTATACCGCGGTTTCTATCTTACTACCGTTGTACCCCAAATCCGGCGTCTATACAACGGCTTCTAAGTGCGCCCAAGAAGCAGAGGAGGATACCATGAATCCCTAGGCTACACTGCAATAATATTTTCTATTCCACACACACCCACAATATTTATTTAAAATACTTATGCCTATTGCACCCCCACCTGGGCGTCTATGCAAAGGACTCTAAGTGTGCCCAGGAAGCAGAGGAGGATACGATGAATCCCTAGGAAACACTACAATACTTAACACTAACCCACCCACACTATTAATTAAATTTCCAAACACACTAAATATTTCCCCGGACTTTACAGATTAAAATTTATATATTTATTTTCCAATTTAACAAAATTAATTTCCCAAAATTAAATGAAATCCGATTTAATACCTAGATCCATTTATTCCATTCATTAATTTGCTAAATCCGAGTTCCTAACTTGTTTCATAAATCCTAATCCAATTCCAAATTTCAAATTAAAATCATTAACTAATTTATTGCCGTGGTCTTAATAATACAACAATAAATATTTAATTACAAGAGGTCTTCGTATCTTGAATTATTAGATTAAAATCTATTGACAGAGGTCTTAATAATCTGCCAACAATGATCGGTTACTTCCTAGATTTTACAAATTAATTTTTCCTGAATTTACTTAATTTATTTTATAAATTGTTTCGTTAATTTATTTTACTTTGGATAATTTATTTTAACAGAATTTGTCAATTATTTATTTGGTTGTTCTCCGAATATTTCTAATTTATGTCCAGATTAATTTATTTAATTAAGAACTTAATTTGTTATCAACTAAAATTCATCAATTGATTTTATGTAATTAATTTTTACTAAACTGTTTTACTTGTCATTCAATAATCGAGTTTTATTTTCTCTACATTATTTTATTTTACGTTCTATTGTGTTGCACGAAAAACTTAGCATTTATTTTATTTTATTTTATTCGAGGATTATTTTCTGCCTAGCAACACCGTAAGATTTTAGTCTCGACCTTGAGTGTCCTCTACCCAGCGCTTCACGCGGGACAAGATGGCTGACGCTCTCGCTCGGTCTTGCGTCTCTGTCGCAAGTTTTTGGTGTAATTTTTTCTCTGACGAATTTTTACAAGTTTTATTTTCTACTTTTAATTAACAAATTTACACGAACAATTTTCTAGCAATTTTGACTGATTCTAAATTTATTGCAAATGATTTTATTTTAAACAATTAAATTTTATTATAAATTACTTTCCCGAATTTAATAAATTTTACTTCAAATGATTTTTACTAAAGTTCCTCTAAAACATTTTACTGATTTTATTTTAAGCAATTAATTAAATAAATCCGACCAACTCGATTATCAACGACATTTTGTTCTACATGGCACCGAAGTCATGAAATGACCAACCGAAATTATTCCTGGTAAAGTCAGTCCAAACTTTGCCTACGTAGTTAATTAACAATCCGAAATAATTCCTGGTTTTGTTAATTAAATATTTAGTAATTATCCCTAACTTGTTCTTAACTTCATTTTTAATTTTATTCTGGACTTTTCTTAATTTCATTCTGAATTTTATTTTTAATAAATTCTTACTAACCTCCTAAAGAATATTCTAAACAATATTTTAAATAATTCTTTAAATAATATCCCAAATAATATTCCAAGTAAATTCTAATAAATAAATTTCAATATAATAATTAAGTAAATTCTACGATATAATACTTAAACTAATGATTGTGACCGAACGTGAAATGACGATGACCTTCAGCCGACTTCAATGCCTGGCTGATGGCGCACCACCAAGATATTATTGAGACATTTTATTTGTACCTGGAGTTTTCCTTTACGACGCTAATGAACTCCCTCGAGGAGCTACAACTTCTTGTCGTCGTTGCTGGTACAAGTCCCTCTTTGGTGGATGAATCTACTTGGCGGCGAGACCCAGGTCACCGTCACTCGTTCCCCGGATACTTTACAAAATCTGTAACCGCAAATAAGTATTAGAAATTATCACTAATTAAAATCAATTTACGCAAGCTGGCAGAAGGCCTAGCAAGCAATAAATTAATTGATTAGTATCGCTTCGTTCCACTATATCTTGAGCGAAATAAAAATAATTACCTGTGCTTTGATGTTTGTTAACTTTTGTGCGACCGTTAGATTTGACTGTTCGGTCACAATGAATCTTCTGAGCTTTGTCGGTACGTTTCTTTCTTCGCTCCGTCTCCCCCACTCACTCTCCTCGCCGGCGTTTCCCTCTCAGGGACTTACTCACTAACTTATAGCTAGAGGCGCGAGTACTTCGGAGCACAGCGCTCTGGGGGATCAGTCGATAACTAACTCACGCGGGTTGGAGACCTTCTCTGGGTAAAGAAGGCCCCGTGTACTCCGTTACACCATAATAAATAAACAGCCGAATTAATTTTTGCTTCTTTGATATTTGTGTATCCTTTACCATATAACATGACCGGGGACTGTTTTTTTTTTTTTTTTTTTTTTTCATCAAATTGAGAAAAATCAAGCAAACTATTTCAATGCATTCAACCTTTCAAGTTCTCAATGAATGTTTACATTAATTAGAATAATATTAAGACTTATGGATCCAATTTTATAAATAAATTATAAATAAAAATAGCTGCCAGGGGACAGAGTTTTCAAGTGGCCCAGACACATATTTCCAGCACAAACGGTGCTTTGACACTAAATAAAATGGCGATAAAGCACTAACAGCCCTATGGTTATTAACTCAAGGCTAGTTAGATCCTTATAAACCTTACAAAAGGTAAAATAACACGCTGGATTTTTTTTTTTGGTTTTGAATTTCTGGCAAGGGACTGATCTTAAAAGGCCTGGGACAAACTTTGGTTTAATGAATTTAATGAAACAAATTAATTTTCGGTACTATTTATTGAAGAAGATTGTTAGTTAAATAATAAACTTTATAAACATTATGGGCCAAATTATATATTATGGACAAATAACTTAAAATTTAATCTTAAATTAACAATTATTTTTTTCTTCATGACCCATTATGTATATATAAATTAAAGTTTTCTTCGTGCCTACTGGTCAAGTGACTAGTGAACCTTATTCAAGCCAAGCGATGGACATTCCATCTGCACTATTGGTCGAGAGACATTCTCTCTTTGCATTAGTTCTATGGGGTTCGTCGAACTTGAATACTAGTAAAGCTGGAAGTTTTGTGGTATCTGTTCGAGTTGTAAAGATGTTAAACAAATGAAAGAAAATGAAAGAAAATACATGTGAGCAAAGATAAACTTTGAAAAAATAAATGAGGTAGGTTACCAAGCCAGGAATCGAACCTGGATCTCCCTGATAACATGTCAGGAGCTCTACCAGTTAAGCTACCGGGCCCCTTCCACCATCCACCTTTCTCAGTCCACTCTTATACTCTCGATACTTTACTTACTTTTCCCTTCTTTTTATTCACCCCACTCAAACTACGTACTACGATGGTATTGTAGTAATTATTAAGGCGCTATTACAAATTAACAATTATTTTTTTCTTCATGACCCATTATGTATATATAAATTAAATTTATTTTTTCAAAGTTTATCTTTGCTCTCATGTAGTTTCTTTCATTTTCTTTCATTTGTTTAACATCTTTACAACTCGAACAGATACCACAAAACTTCCAGCTTTACTAGTATTCAAGTTCGACGGACCCCATAGAACTAATGCAAAGAGAGAATGTCTCTTGACCAATAGTGCAGATGGAATGTCCATCGCTTGGCTTGAATAAGATTCACTAGTCACTTGACCAGTAGGCATGAAAAAACTTTAATTTATATATACATAATGGGTCATGAAGAAAAAGAAAAAAAAAAAAAAGTAATAATTAATATTCTTTTGAAATATTATATAGACAAATCACATTGGTGATCATAATGGAAACTCTTTATATTTAATTGTTTTATATAGGTGTTGAAAAAGGACGAGTCAAATATAAGAAAAGTTTACTGTATGTCTGTAGTAAATAAGAGGATCTTCCAGGTAGAAAATTTCGAGTAAAAAAAAACCCCTCAATAGTACACACATCTATGACTCTCTCGCTTCTAGACACATACACAAGCGAGAGTATAAGTGAACCCTTTGATCTTTTAAAAGGAATCATTAAAATTTAAAATGTAAAAATCTGCTATAATAAGTATTTATGAAAAGTGATACTGATAAGAAACTATTAGAAGAGTTAACAAGTTGAAGTAAAAATATGAAAAAATCATACTTGGCTAAGGATGCCATGATGTTTTGAATTGACAAACTACGATATAGAATATAAATATTAATAGATATACTCAAAAAATTACAGTTTCAACTTTGAGTTTTCTTTTTAAAGTTACAATAAACTATTTCACAGATGGTCACCAAATTTTATACTTTGTAAAATTTATTGTTATTTTTGTGGTTTTTTTCTAATTTTTTTAATAAAAACTTCATAAAAAAAAATTTTACGAGACTAAGAACGAGACTCTCGGGTTGCGCTATATGTGGTCTCGGTATCGCCCATAACATTTTCAAAAACGTCTTGTCTCGTCTCTTCTCGTTTTTCCGAGACGAGAACGAGACGAGACGAGAAAAATCTCGCTCTCGTGTGAAGCCCTAAAAATCACCAGGAACTTCCGTTCTTTAAAGTCTTGTATTTGACTTGGCAACACCGCTTGCGCAGATACTCGGCGCATAAGTAACCGCGGTTTTTTAAATGCTAGAAGAACTTAGTCATTTTAGTTAGACAGTAATCATAAATAAATTTTAAGGTTAGGGAACTCTTGCAGTGTTGTCAAGTGTATACCGGTAATTCAGAGTGCTATACTTTTTATTAGTCAATTAAATGTTAATAATTATTTAATGAGTAAATTTTTCAGAAATTTCTTCAAAATAGTATTAATTAACTTAAAAATTAATTTTAAGATAACAAAAGTATTTCTACGTATTATTTTTTTATAGACATTTTTTACACTCGGAGGGTACTTGGATCTCCTTAATGAGCTCAAAAAGAAGCTCTTGAAGTAAAAACTCACCATATTTGAATTTAGTTTCTATATTATAAGTGGTTTCAAAAGTTTGCAACTCCAAGCCGCTTTTGTTGGAACTAATGTACGAGCCCCTGGTCCATAATAATGGTGCAAAATCCGCAAGAGCGTTTCAAGTTAGTATTACAATTTGTCCGTCCCATTGAAAACAGTAATAGAACTTACAAGGAAACTCTCTCCGGTGTCCCCCTCCGATTTTGATGAAACTGAGATATGTTATTCTCCGTCGAAATCTAAGAGACACGTATTTTTTTTTATCTGCGGAAAAACATTTCTAGGGGGTGAAACTACCCCTCAAAAGTTAGCCTCCAAAGGGGTGTTTTTCAAGTTTCGCATACTTGCAGTTTAAATAATCGAATGGGACCAATTGCATAATTTTCAGGGTGGAAAATCATGAAAAATGCTTTTGGTTTTATAATAAAACAATGGATAGAACAAAAGTTATGAGGGTTGAAAATCACAAAACTTTTATAAAAAAAAAACTATTCGATGGATTTCAACGAAACCAACGGCAATCGGAAGAAGAAAAAAAAGTAGAGAATACGTCTTTCGGGGTTTTTTCGAAAAATTAAGTTTAGGGGGTGAACATCCCTTAAGCATATCTACAGTGACCACCAAGAAAATATCGTTTTTTATATTAATTTTGATATGAATTCATCAATAATAATTTTTTCGTACATTTCTAGCATTTAGAAAATAATAATAATATTATATCTTAATATTTTACTTACTTGTTTACTTCGCATCCCAAACTTTATTTTGTGTATCGGGACATCAAATATTACAAATGTCATTTAATGTGAATCTGCTTTGGAAAAAAAAAAAAAAGAAAAAATGCTTATAATGATTTATTATAATCATAATAATCATTCATCGTTATCTCATACAAAAAAAGAGATAATTATATTTTTAGTATATATGAGTCAGTAATGTGAAAAACAACATAGTATAAATAAATGTATCATTTCGAGATTAGTTTAGTTACTGCGATGTACTTCATCTTTTATAATTCAATATTATAATCGTGTTTTTTTTTTTTTTTTTAATAAGTGAATAATTTAAAATTGTACGAAAATCTTTATTTTAGTACATAGAGCAAAATGAAAGTCAATCCTATAAATGTTATAAGACTACTCTTAACAACATTTCAAGTCATGAACATTCCAGAATCGCCAGTAAATGACGAAGAAATACAAATCAAAGAAAGTTTTGAAAATATTTTACTCAATGCTATGAACGAATACTCCGGAGTCGAAATGGTCGAAGAAAGTTCTTTGCATTTCCAAGAACCGTATAAAGATTGGACGATGGAAGTCGTGGAAGATAAAGAGTGGGCAAATGCACTAGTTGATCAAGAAACACCTATCGACGAATGCACTAAGGATGTTGAAGATTTATCTTATGAATATAAATTGAAAGCCGTCGAGTACTGGCGTAGTGGCAAAAAAAGAAATTTAAGTTTAGACAGTGTTAGACAAAAATTTAGAAAGGTACAATCTGTGCGACAGTTACGAAGATGGGCTCATACTTTAAATCAGGGAGGGACTTATAAGAAAAAATTAGCAAGAATTTGTGAATATACATTACAAAATTTCAAAGCAGCTATAGATGCAGGTTTAATCGTACATGATTGTGACATAAAAAGATGGGCCTTACAAGCTCAAAAAGAAATTGGTGCGGAAGATTTCCGTTTTAAAGCATCAACAAAGTGGATCGCGTCATTTAAAAGAGCACATCGCATCGTATCAAGAAAAATAAATTAGTTTATCACGTCCAAAACCATTGAAGATAGTAAATCATTAAAACAGCAAGCTGAGGAATTCGTCAATAATGTAAAACAAAAAATTAAAATTTATGAATTAGCAAACGTATATAATTCAGATCAAAGTGGTTTTCAGTTGGAAATGCATTCCGGTCGAACTTTAGCTGTTGAAGGAGAGAAGCAAGTAGAATGTCTTGTACAATCTGTTACTTCTACTACTCATAGTTACACAGTTCAACCAACTGTATCCGCTGATGGAAAGCTTTTATCCCCACTTTTTTTGGTTCTAAAAGAACCAAGTGGTAAATTTGGACCAATAGTTGAAACAACACTTTTAGACCTCATAATGTATACATAGAAGCATCAAAATCAGGAAAACTTACATCAGGTACGAATTATTCTTTTATTTTTTTCTGGTTTGCGCATAAGTTATTGTTGATACAAATAGTTCATATTTTTAATTTTCAGATCATTTCAAAAATTTGGTTGGAGAGGGTGTTTTTTCCAAATGTGGGCCCAAAATCTTTATTACTAATTGACTCATGGACTGGGCATTGTCCTCAAGTTGTACAAAGCGTTAAACCAACAAATAAAGATACTGAAGTAATGATCTTACCAAAAGGTACAACTGGGAAAATTCAACCGCTTGATGTTTTTGGGTTCCGAGTATGGAAAAATTTTGTTCGATATTTTTCGGATCGTACAGTTTTGATGAATTTGGACATAAACTTGCATTTACGAAATAACATTATAAAATTACAATCACTTACACATATCCAATTGTCATCTCCTCGGTACATAAATTTATTCAAGTACTCGTGGTACAAAAGTGGCTACACAGAAGTAAAACCAGATGAGTTCGAAAATCCTGTAGATTTTGCATTTCACGGATCATGCAATTCTCATTGTGAGGTTCCTGGTTGTCAAAATATAGCAATTATCCGCTGTTCATGGTGCAAAAAGTCGTTGTGTTTTCAACATTTTTTTCATGAACATCACGATTGCAAAACATATATTGAATAGATCTGCATATGACAAAATGATGAATTTAAGTATTAAATTTCATAAACATCAGAAATATTAAATATTTTTGTAAAAAATCATTTGTAAATTATTTTTAAATTTAATTTGATTATAGTAAAGCATATATTGTAAGCATTTTTTCTTTTTTCTTTTTTTTCCAAAACAGATTCACATTACATGACATTTATAATATTTGATGTCCCGATACACAAAATAAAGTTTGGGATGAGAAGTAAACAAGTAAGTAAAATATTAAGATATAATATTATTATTATTTTCTAAATGCTAGAAATGTACGAACAAATTATTATTGATCAATTCATATCGAAATTAATATAAAAAACGATATTTTCTTGGTGGTCAATGTAGATATGCTTAAGGGATGTTCACCCCCTAAACTTAATTTTTCGGAAAAACCCCGAAAGACGTATTCTCTACTTTTTTTTCCTCTTCCGATTGCCGTTGGTTTCATTGAAATCCATCGAATAGTTTTTGAAGTGAAACTTCTTTAGAATCGTTGTGATTTCAAACCGGATGCAACGAAAAAACGACAGGTAAGAGACACAAATACAAAAATGTGTAGGATGAAGCCAGGGGAAAGAATGAGACAGAAATATACATACAATTTGTATATTATCGGTCTCTCCTCTTTGTGCCATACTTCGTAGCGTCCCCACTCCCGTCTTCTAAGCATAGTCGCCTGTAATTTGTGAGCCAGAGCGAGAGAGCAGATGTCAGTGTGTATGTATATTGCACACTGTTTAATACGTGCTTGTATTTGAGCATTTAACGTGTGTAGTGCATGTGAAAACTACGTGAGCTTACTGTACACTGTACACACTGCACTGAAGATAAGTCTTTCAAAGTTGCTTCCTTTATCAATTGAAGTAGCCCAACAATATAGATCACTTTTTAAATATGTTCGTGTATTGATTATCGATGAAATTAGTATGATTGGAGCCGAGTTGTTGTCCCAAATAGATTCAAGGTTAAAGCAAATCACCGGTAATTTTGAAGTCCATTTTGGTGGATTAGATATAATTTTGATTGGTGATCTACGTCAACTACCGCCAGTTCGTGCTACCCCAATTTACAAACAAATAAAACGACAAATAGCAGGTTCAACACTATGGCGAGGGTTGAAATTTTTCGAACTAAACGAAGTTATGCGACAAGCTAATCAAAGTTTTGCAACAATATTAACAAAAATTGGTAATGGACAGTTGTTAGATCAGGAAGAGCTAGATTTAATTGAGTCACGGATTTACTCTGAAGAAGAAGCTGAGAGACTTTGTCCAGACGGTATACGATTGTTTTTTAATAATCATTCAGTTGCTGAATACAACAATAAAATTTTGAATTCTATAGAAGAAAAAGTGAATTCAGAGGCAACTGATATATATATTGGATGTAGAAATGTTGAACAGCAAACTTCTATGCGTCAAAAATTACATAAAATGTCAACTATTGATACAGGAGGTTTGCCATATCAAATTACATTGGTTTTGAACAAACCATACATGATAACAACTAACATCGATGTATCAGATAGATTAGCAAATGGTGCGACGGGAAAATTAATTTTCATTGAATATAATGACAAAGGAGAGATAGGTCGTTTATGGCTAGAATTTCCAGAATCTCCAAAAATCGGAGAAAAATTGAGAAGAAAGGCAGCGGCATCAATTCAAAAAAATAATCTTCATCCACTGGCAGTACCAATAGATCGCAGAACATCATCTATACCACTAGTACCTAATAAAACCGTTATTGTAAAACGTAATCATTTCCCATTAGTCTCTGCATGTGCAATGACGATTCACAAGTCCCAGGGAGCTACTTTTGGTGAGATTGTATATGAATATGATAAATCACACGTTCAACAACTCCTGTACGTCGCATTATCACGAGTTACATCAATAAACGGCTTATATCTCGTTTCAAAAAAAAATGATAAAAAATTTTACCATGGCCGAAGAGCGTCAGTATCTACAATTGATCTACAACATGAATTTCGAAGGCTGAACTTGAATCGACTTATAGTGTCATCGTCAAATTTTTTAATTCTTTCGGAGACATGGATGAATAATGAAGATATTGTAGACATTCCAAATTTTAATATTGTTGTTAATTACAAAAGACCACGTACGAGGGCAGGCGGAGTAGCAATTTATCACAACGTAAATGATGGAGCCCGTGTTGTTACGCCACAAATGGATCTCAATGCACAACAGCTAGAATCATTGTCTGTTCAGCTTTCGAAAGTTGGAGAAATATGTGCCTGTGAGAGCAGAAATGACCAAGGAGATTTAATTTTGATCGTAGCAATTTACATCTTTCCCAACCAATCAATAAAATCAGTTATTGAATTTATACATGAAAATTTGATCAAATATACCCCAGAGGTATCGCGAATTCTCAAAAAGAATTATGATAAAATTCCGATGATTTTAAGTGGGGATTTTAACATAAATTTTGCATCAGATACAGCGCTTCCTTTGATTGAGTTTCTCGATACAACATTTTATTTAAAAATGTGTAACAATCGCACTCAATCAACTACAAGATCAAAAACGGTAATAGATGCAGTGTTCCAAAGATATATCAACCAAATTGAAACTAAAATATTTGTATCGTATTTTAGTTATCATAAGCCTCTTGTATCATTTGTTGAAACTGAAAATATGGAACTTGAGTAATAGATTATGTAACATATGTTAAATAAAATATAAAATATCTTTTAAAGTTAATCAAAATACTTTCATTTTTGAACAATTAAACTTTGTAATTATCCTACCCTTGTTATAAATATTCATCTCATTCTTTTGTCGATTCACTGAAGTTTCACTTCTATCGTGTGTGAATCGCACACACACCTTTTTTTTTTTTTTATAAAAGTTTTGTGATTTTCAACCCTCATAACTTTTGTTCTATCCATTGTTTTATTATAAAACCAAAAGCATTTTTCATGATTTTCCACCCTGAAAATTATGCAATTGGTCCCATTCGATTATTTAAACTGCAAGTATGCGAAACTTGAAAAACACCCCTTTGGAGGCTAAACTTTGAGGGGTAGTTTCACCCCCTAGAAATGTTTTTCCGCAGATAAAAAAAAATACGTGTCTCTTAGATTTCGACGGAGAATAACATATCTCAGTTTCATCAAAATCGGAGGGGGACACCGGAGAGAGTTTCCTTGTTAGAATTCCGAAATCTACGTTGATACCAAGAAAATTCGTTGAGTATAACTGTTTCGCTGTAACCACCTTTATCAAAAACAAACATTGTTTCTATCTCCGGCGTAGGAACTGCTTGATACATATTTATTACCGGCCAGTTCGAAATAAATTCTTCGTAAATTTCTACAAAAAATTTAATTCTTCGCGTTGGCGGGCTTATAAAGGCTTCACTGTCGTTCAGCAGAACGAAATCAGCTTCATGGCTTGCTAGAAAAATTCTGTCGTTGCCCCAAAATCCTATGGTTCCAAATTCTGATCTATAATTATCGAACAAGTATCTCTAAATTCAAAAATAATTAGTTAATAAAAAGCCTATTAATATTTTCTATTCGTATAAACTTACCATCATATTGTTGAACAAATCTAAACCGTCTTTAGGTGGAACTTGAATTTGCCCAATCACAAAATTTTAAATTATCACTAAAGCAATTGTTGCTCTCATTTCTTAAGTAAGACTTGCTGCGAGGAAGGTTTAGTTATTACTAGTTTTGGCTGCACACAATATTTATATTCTAAATAATATTTGTAATTGTTTAGTCACCCTAGTTATTTTGTTTACATACTGCCGTGAATTGAAACGAAGATATCGCATCATGATCTACCTGATTGCATGACCGTCAAAAAAAAAATAAGAGTTTAAAGAACCCAATTTGTTGACATTAGTTAATATTTTATTAATGACACTGTCCTTTTTCCCTAACTTTGGAAATCGTAGAGTTGAAAACAACTCATTGTTTAGTAACAAACATTGTGGGGCGCGTAGAATAATTGTAATTTTGCTAACACGTAAATTTAAATTCAATCAATGATTTATACAAAAAAATTACATTCACACAAGGAAAAAAAATTAGGAAAACGGTTGACCCCGAAGGCCATCCCTGCAACTTCCCGCTAATTTCATACCTAGGCACTTAAAATTGCACTTATGACATTTTTGAGCTCTTCAAGCTAAAAAATACAATTTATGTGTTATTTTGAGCTCTCTGAGCTCAAAGAGATAGCTTTCCTATGCTTTTGAACTCTTCGAGCTCAAAAATCTTATTAAAGTTCGATAAAACACGATTTTTAAAATTTTCAAACTGCTATAACTTTTGAATGAATCAACCGATCATGTAGTTTTTTGAGCTCTATAAATAATTTGCAAAAAAATTGATCTGTTGAAACATTTCGGAGTTATTACAAAAAAACACTTTTTTCGACAACGATATCTCGCGAACGTATCAACCGATTCTGACGCTTTTGGTGGCGATCGATGCGGGTTTTCAAGGTTAAGAGCTGCTTAGTTTTTGAGGTCGATCGGTTCAGCCAATTCGGAGATATTTTAAAAAGATGAAAAAATAAAACAACTTTTGTTTTCACTTTTTTTGCAATTTCTCGAAATCTACTGATCCGAATTGGTTCCAACTTACAGGAAATCTAAGTTTGGCGAAGTCCTTTCAAATGACACCAACTGCGATCAAATCGGTCAAACCGTTCAGAAGTTATAAGAGGTTTACACACAAACACACACACACACACATACATACAGGCGTACGGACATCATCGTAAAAATAGTTAGGAAAGCTTTTTAAGGCTCCAAAACATCGAGATCTGTTGAAACCTCGATTTTTGCATAACGGGGTAAAACCAATAACTTCCCGATTTTTCGAAAATCAATGATTTTCTTAGCGGGAAGTTAAAAATTAAAACTCTTATTACAATCTGATTTAAAATATTTGCTTAAATTTTTTTGATAACAATACACAGAATAGTTACTAGGATTACTGATTAACACTAAAGGGTCAAATCAAACATAGTAATCTTGGTATATTATTTTAATTACAATTGTAGTACATTCAAAGTTGTATATTACACTTAAATTACAAAAGAACATCTGGTAAGTTCCAAATACACTTGATTAACTTAACTCGCAGCTTCCAATACAATTCATCTAATTTAACAGCATATTTTTTAACAGTTATCTGTAAAATCTCTTGAATAGCAGGCTGAATCCCAAAAGAAAAAAACGCACGATAAATATTGAAAATTGTTTCGCTTTAGATAAAGAGGCAAGAATTTTTGTTTTGTTTAACGTGAACATTTTTATTGAGTATTCTGTAATAAAACAAACTATTGAAGAAAATAGACCTATTCCAAGTAAATAAAATGCGAATATAATGTCCTCCAGCTCAATCGGTCGATGATAGTTTTTGATAGAATATTCGATTACTTTACACTTTTCCTTGGTTTTTTCTTTCGCATTTTTTTTCCAAAAATCGAAAATTCCAGACTGTGCCAAGCGAATAACCGCATTGTTGACACGGTGCCTTAAAGCCCAGTTGGGAGACATTTTAAATGCGGCGTAGCTAAACCTAACGAAATTTTTAGGCGTATGCAAATTATGGCGAAGTATTAAGTTTTTTAAATTATTCCACCGATCAATGCAAGCGATTGATGTATCATTGATGTAATCTTTACATTTATTGCCAAATACAGTTTTTTTGTATAACGGCGTTCCTTTGATGTATTCTTCACTGACTTCATTTGCGTAAATATGAGTGTAACGAGGATCCTCTAGATCGTCTAGAGTCTCGACATTTTTTCTGTACACAGGTTTGGTCAAAAAAGCTGCGAGGTGACCGGAAAAAGTTGCCTGCATGATCAGAAAGTATAAGAATATCACAAAAAAAAATATTCGGATCTTAATTGTATTCATCCGCGTGGACAACGAATTGGTTATCAATAATCTTAAACACTCGAACACTGCGAAAGATATTCTGGAATTATTTCCACTATTTGATAAATAAGCGACGATGAATACACTCAAAAGGATGGCTATTGTGGAAATTATGGTTAACCATCCGTAGAACTCAAACATTTTCTCCAAAGGCGTCGCCAACCCTCGATTGTGTGTTACTATGTAATCATAGAAAATCTCAATTGGGTACGACTTATAAAAATGACTCATTGAGTACGATGTTGCATGAAGAGTACCCCAGATAATTGGTGTAAAAGACAAATCGATAATACCCTCCTTTATCAATAGCGTTTTATTTAATTGTAATGTATGAATTGGTTTGCCGTGAGTTATTTCGACTGTTACATTTAAATAATCCGTTAAGATTTTGATAAATGGGATTTCTTTTTTAAATAATATGGAAACGAGCTGATGAGTATCATTGTCTTTAGTGATTAATCGATCTAATTTTTTAAACGTTGGTTCAAAATGATTCTTCAATTTTGCTGTTGCTTTAATTTTGTGGCCGTTGAGTTTTTCAGTACGGTCAAAGAATATACTTTTGCAGAGCTTGAAACCCGCTAAAAATAATGTTCAATACTTAGTATATTTCTATTTCCTACACGGAAAAAATAGGTGCTGTCGGTAGGGGAGAAAGGGGTCAATTGAACCAAAAAAAGTTTAGTAGTTTTTTACTATTCGAATTAAAACAAAATAATAATTTTTTTTTCTCTTGGGATGGTAGTTTATTAAGTCTACTATCATTATCAATGCATAAATTAGTCAATAAACAACGTGAATTTTAAAAAATTATTAATTTATCCAAACGCGTCGAATGGTTCAATTGACCCCCGCTCGGGGGCAATTGAACCACTGCTCGGGGTCAATTGAACCAATACAATTTAAAACTCAAACCCGAACTTTTAATAAATGACATATTAATTGTTACTTGCTAATTTTACTGTTGCACATTTTTAATGCACAGATGTTATATTAAATAAGTTAACAATCAATTTAAAAATAATTTTTATTATAAATTTAGTTTATCAAATTGTTAGGTTATTCCCCTAAGTATTTTTCACGTACAGTCAAGGTGCACGCGCATGTCCCATGCTTCTCCGTATGGTTCAATCGTTTCCGGGACTGTTGAGGACTATAAAGTATAAGTATATACAACTACTACAATTCAAACTTTATCAATTGATTAAAAAATTGATATATTATTAAACAATTTGTCACCAGCGGAAAAAAAGTTTACATGCCTAAAAATAAGAAAATCTCAATTTTTCCAAATTTATTAATCGCAATGATTTCAAATTTTGATCATATCCGAGTTTAACATATTAAAATCTAATTCTAAGAGCATGAAGCGTTTTTTCAATTTTTTCCATATTTTAAGTCGAGTGGTTCAATTGACCCCTTTTTCCCCTATACATTTCGTGCATTCTAATTTTTTTTTCTAATCGGAGAAATGAATTTTTTGTTCTTATCAAACTCACCAAATTCAAATTTAGTATCTTTGTTATATGTGGTTTTAAAAGTTCTCCACTTTGAAACGTTTCCAGTAGACTGATTGAACGTCTCCATGGTCCAAAGTGATGGAGCGATATTTGCAAAAGAGTTCAAGGTTCTAATCGTAACTTTTCCTTCTTTTACAGAACAATAATAAACCTTGGAATTTTGAAATAGCTTTTGATACCATTGAAATACGTTTTGTTTGGTATTTTTTATGTTACCTCTCTTATGAAAAACAAACATCGTTTCTATTTCCAACATCGGTTTCGCGTTAAGCGGATTCACTTTGGGCATAAGATGAAATGATTTGTCGAAAACCGCCACTAAAAATTTGATTCTTCGTACTGGCGATCTTTTAAACACCTTACTGTCATTCAGTAGAACGAAATCGACTTCATCGTCTGCTAGAAAAACTCTGTCCGTGCCCCAAAATCCTATGGTTCCAAATTCCGTTTGACAATTATCGAACAAGTATTTCTAAATTCAAAAATAATAGTTCATAAAAAGCCCAATAATATTGACTCTTTCTAAAAACTTACCATCATGTTGTTGAACAAATCTAGACCGTCTTCAGATGGAACTTGAATTTGCCCAATCACAAAATTTTGAACCAACATTAAAACAATTAGTTTCTTCATTTTCAAAGTTAGACTTACTGTGAGCAAGTTTGAGCTCCTACTGCTTGATTGCTGCGTACAATATTAATATTCTTACTTATAACTGTAATTGTTTAGTCACTATAGTTTGTTTTGTAAATATCCGGTCTTTAATTAAAATAAAAATGACGTATCATGATCTTGTTGATAGCGTGACCGTCAAAACAGTAGCAAATGTTTGTGGAACTCAATTTATTGATCATCGTTACATATTTTATGAATATTACGGACTTGGTAAGCTAATTCCAACAATGATAAACAATTAGTAGGGCTAAAAGATATTTATTCTTCAATGACGAGCATTAACAGAAACATTATCATATAAATGTATAGCTCAGTTCACATTTTTATGCAAAGAAAATTCATCCAAACTGTTAATGATACAAATTCTCAAATAGTCTGCGAAATTCAAAAATAAAAAAGCGCACGATAAATATTGAAAATTATTTCACTCTCGACAAAGATGGAAGAATTTTTGTTTTGTTTAACGTGAAAATTTTTTTTAAGTATTCTGCAATAAAACAAATGATTGAAGAGAATAAACCTATTCCAAGCAAAATAAATGCGAATATAATGTCCTCCAGCTTAATTGGTCGATGATAATTTTTTATTTTTCGTTAGAATATTCGATGTTTTCAAAAATTTTCTTGATTTTTTATTCAGTATCTTTGTTCCAAAAATCCAAAATTCCAGACTGTATCAAGCGCATAACTATATTGTTAACACGGTGTCATAAAGCCCAGTTGTGAGACATTGCTAGTATGCAGTAGTTGAACCTAACGGAATTCTTAGGAGTGTGCAAATTATGGCGAAGTATTAAATTTAATAAAGATCTTTGGTCATCAATGCAAGCGACTGATGTATCGTTGATGTATTGTTCACACTTACCGTCAAATACAGTTTCGTTGTATAACAGCGTTCTTTTGACGTAGTCTATACTCGTGCTAGAGGTATAAATATGAGTGTAACGAGGATTCTCTAGATCTTCTAGAGTCTCGACATTATTTCTGTACACAGGTTTGGTCAAAAAAGCTGCAAGGTGACCGGAAAAAGTTGCCTAGATGATCAAAAAGTACAAGAATATCACAGAAAAAAAAATTCGGATCATAATTGTATTCATCCGCGTGGACAACGAATTGGTTATCAATAATCTTAAACACTCGAACACTGCGAAAGATATTCTGGAATTATTTCCACTATTTGATAAAAATTTGTAAAAATGTGTTACAAATATAAATAATGCTGTGAAGCGGGAAAGAATAGGAGTTACAGTCTTTTATTAAAATAAAAATGACGTATTATGATCATCTTGATAACGTGACAGTCGAATCAGTAACGAATGTTTGTGGAACTCAATTTATTGACTGTAGTTACATATTTTATAAAAAGCACGAACTTTAATAATTTAATTTCGATGATAATCGACGATTTGTAGAACGAACCTTGCGAGCATACAGTGATAATAATAAACCGTACATGGGTCAAGTAAAATCATTTTATTATTTGGTAACAAAAACTATTAGTCGCCTTTAATAAATTTGACTATATTAATACGTAGCTAAATTCATTTTTTTTTTTCGAAAAAGATTTCGGTAACACAAGGAAAAAAAAATTGATAATTTAGACAAAAATGTAATTAAAGTTATCTATAGAAGATTTACTATATTAATTTTTTTTTAGAAATATACGCACAAAATCAATGACTAAACTAATTGATTAATGTTAAATTATATACTTTCTTTCACCAATCCAATGACTTTAACCGAACTAATGGAAAACCACTTTAATAGTTTGCGAAATTCAAAAATAACGAAACGCACAATATGTGTCGTAGATTGTTTCATAGTCAATGACCATGAACGTATTTTCGTTATGTCTAACGCGTAAGTTTTCAATAAGTTTTCTAGAATAAAAAAGTCCTTCTAATTCAATCGGTTGATGATAGTTTTCAATATTATCTTCCGTTTTTCTTAAATGATATGTTGCATTTTTATAATTCAATTCTTGCCAAGGGCTTATCCAAACATTTGCAATTCCAGACTGTGCTAGACGTACAAGCAAATTGTTAATATGGTGTTTTAGAGCCGAGTTGTGAGACATCGGTACACAGTAAAAAATTTTGTGTAAAATCAACACAATCTTAGTGTTAGAATCCGTCAACACAATTTTAGTGTTAATTTTCAACACAAAAAATAGTGTTGAATTTTTAACACAAATATTGTGTCAAAATTAACAGTAATTTTGTGTCAACTGTATCTAACACTAAAATTGTGTTGATTTTACACAAAATAAGTGTTAATTTACTTATTATTTGAGTTTGAATATAAAGAATAGGGAATTATTTAAAAATAAATAAATTTTTCATGGTTATTAAGAAAATTAGTTTATTTTATTTCTTTAAATTTGAGTCAAGTACCAATAGTCTTCAACTTAAATATATGATTTACTCATCTTAAACTTACTTAATGCTTAATTTATTTTTTATAAATTAATAACAATAATTAGTAATCATCACAGAATTTTCGGCATCCAATTCGTGCAATTCCCAGCTTTTAATGTATGGTAAATCTAAAACATTGATGACAAATGTCTGACATGTTTGTTCAGTAGCGTAACCAAAACATAAACATAATATTTCGTTGTGAACTATCAGTCATCTTTATAAAAAATAAAACTAGTGTCAGAAAATATAAAATAAAAATGCAAAAGAAAAACATAAAATCAATAAATTTTTTGATATTTTTTTTTATGAATTTGTTTAATTAACAGAGAAATTGTTCAAAGTCTGTCATTTTTAATAACTATTATAAATTTTATCGTTAAATAATATTTTATTTAGTAAATTTATTATAGGAAAGTGAGGTTAGTTGAGCATTTTATATGATTATAAATACAGTAAACTTTTACTTACTTTAATGAATATCAAATTTACTCTTTTTTATTGAAAAAAACCTGGTACTTTTATCAAATATATTTAAATAAACTATTTTTCACAATATTTAACACTTTAATTTATACGCACGCGTGGTTAAATAGCTGTCCGGTAATACAATGCGTTTGGTGCGTAAACTGAAGAAAGAACGCGCTAACAACACAAACTTAGTGTTAATATTTCCCGCTTAGCACTAATTTTGTGTCATTTTATCTAGTAACACACAAAAAGTGTTGATATCGTGAAAACAACACTATTTTAATGTTAAAATTCAGGTAACACAAAAAAAGTGTCAAATTAACACACAATTTTTCAACACAGACCGTTTTTGACGCAAATACACAATATTTTTTACTGTGTATCATACATGGTCGGGCACGTAGAATAATTGGAATTTTGCTAACACGTAGATGTACACTCAATCAATGATTTGTACAAAAAGATTACATTCACACAAGGAAAAAAAAATTAAGACTTTTATTACAATCTGATTCAATTGTGGGAATTACTGATTTATACTAAAAGGTTAAATCAAACGAAGTAATCTTGGTATATTATTTTAATTACAATTGTAGTACATTCAAATTGTATATTACACTAAAATTACAAAAGTACATCTTGTAAGTTCCAAATACACTTGAATTACTTGATCCGGAACAAAATAAAATTTATCTAATTTAACAGCATATTTTTTTTACAGTTGATTGTGAAATCTCTCAACTAGTCTACGAAATTCGAAAATAAAAAAGCGCACGATAAATATTGAAAATTGTTTCACTTTAGATAAAAATGCAAGAGTTTTTGTTTTGTTTAACATGAACATTTTTATTAAGTATTCTGCAATAAAACAAACAATTGAAAAAAATAGACCCATTAAAAGCAAAACAAATGCAAACATAACATCCTCCAGCTTAATCGGTCGATGATAGTTTTCGGTAGAATATTCGGTGGTTTCAAAAATTTTCTTGGTTTCTTTTACCGTATTTTTGTCCCAAAAATCCAAAATTCCAGACTGTGCCAAGCGCATAACCATATTGTTAACACGGTGTCTTAAACCCCAATTGTTAGTCATTGATAGTGAGGAGTAGCTAAATCTAACGGTATTTTTAGAAGTATGCAATTTATAGCGAGGTATTAATTGTAATAAAGATTTTTGTTTATCAATGCAAGCGACTGATGGATCTTTGATGTATTGTTCACATTAAGTAGCTAAATTTGACGGAATTTTTAGGAGTGTGCAAATTATAGCGAAGTATCCCGGGTCAAAAAATTTAGTCTGTTTTATGATTAATCAAAATTTTTAATATTTTTCATTGAATTTAATTTTATTAAGTGTATCTATTACATATAAGAATTTAATCTGTTTTTGCCCGTACTATTCCCAATTTAGACGAATTTCAGATCATTTAAAATTTTATAATAAAATTATTTTCTATTATTTCAAGATCAAAATCAGACTTTTTTTGTCACAATCATTTAACTGGTTTTGATCGCATCAAGGTCAAAAACAGATCAAAACGTTCATAATTTTTAGTCGGTTTTTGATCGCCTGTAGATCAAAAACAGACCTTTTACGAATTAGATAATAATAATAATAATAATATATTTATTTATTTATTATTATTTTATTCATGTCCTCGAAGATCCTCTACAGGGCGCAAATTTTAATTCTCTGAAATTGAAATAGTGACTATTCACTATTTCGTAGTGCAATATATACCAAGCGGTATTCTTCGCACTGCTAAATAATGAATACCGCTCATTAAATGATGCGTGAGAGCTTGAAAGTATAAAATTTAACATTAATCTTGTCATCTTGTCAACATTTTAATCTTGTCGATGTATTCCCTCGCGGTTTTTGAAATACCGCAAATTTTCGGTATTAATTAGGGGTGTGCGAATAGTGTTCGAATCGAATCGAATCGAATAGTACTATTCGATTCGAAATTCGAATCGAATATTCGAATAGTTTGAATAATTCGAATAGTTCGAATAATTCGAATAGTTTGAATGATTCGAATAGTTCGAATAATTCGAATAGTTCGAATAGTTCGAATAATTCGAATAGTTCGAATAATTCGAATAGTTCGAATATTTTAAATAATTGAAACAGTCGTTTTCTGTCGATAAACCAACTAATTTTTATGTAAAAATTAATTCGTTTGATTTTATTTGACTAAAGGAGTCTTCATAATTATTTGATAGTAAAGGCTGCTTATTATATTTGTAATAAATATTTCTTGGTGAATTCGGACCCCCTGTTTCGGGGCACCTCGTCATTTTGACATTTCTCCGGGAAAATTCGATTTTATTTTAAATAAGATCTACGACACGATGGTTCAGACATTGAAAGAGTGTAAAGGTAGCAATGAAAAGCGACAACAATGAATACGTCGCATAAGCTTTTTAATAAAAGATTTTATAGATATGATATTTACACAGTAAAAAATTTTGCGTCATTGCGTCAAAAAATTTTGTGTTAAAAATTTTTATGTTAAATATTTTACACTTTTTTGTGTTAATTTAACATTTTTCTGTGTTAATTTAACACAATTAATGTTAAATTTACACATAAAAGTGTTAAATATTTAACACAAAAATTTTTAACACATAATTTTTTGACGCAATGACGCAAAATTTTTTACTGTGTATCATATTTGTGAAATATATAAAATATATAAAAAATTCGTGTGGGTATTTAAATGATAGATCTCGATAAGTGTAACTCGAGGATGAGCTTGTATCGTTCGTTAAACATATCATCAGTAGACAAAATACAAAGTCATTCTTCAATTCTTGACATTTTTTAAGACATAAGCTCATCCTGATGTTACGCTCATCGAGACCTTTCATTTGAGTACGCACACGATTTTTTCATATATTTTATAAACCTATATGATATTTCCCATATTTGTGGAATATATAAAATTCATAAAAAATTCATGTGGGCTATGTAAATATTACTATAATGTAATATAGCTATAGACGTAATTTATTTCAGTTAAGAGAAAAATAAATTAATTTAAATAATCTTAGCTAGAGATAAAGCTATAGAATTTCCATAGTCTATATTTACACTTTTTCAATGTCTGATCTATCGTGCCTGTAGATCTCATTTATTAAAGAAATCGAATTTTTCCGGAAAAATGTCAAAATAGCGAGGTGCCCCGAGGCGGGGAGTCCGAATACACCAAGAGATATTTATTACAAATAATAAGCAGACTTTACTATCGAATAATTATGAAGACTTTATTTAGTCAAATAAAATAAAACAAATTAATTTTTACACAAAAATTAATCAGTTTATTAACAGAAAACGACTGTTTGAATTATTTGAGCTATTCGAACGATTCGAATTATTCGAACGATTCGAATTATTCGAACGATTCGAATTATTCGAATATTCGATTCGAAATTCGAATCGAATAATTCGATTCGAATTCGAGGCGAATTATTCGTAAACTCGAATATTCGCACACCCCTAGTATTAATGTGTTTACTGTAAATTTACCGTTATAATTCTGAAATAATACGGCATTTCTGTGGTCATTTTGGCCAGTTTTTTTACTATAGTTATACAGCATTTCTACCGTACTTTTGCTGCAAAGTTCAGAAATAATACTATAAAATTACTGTAAAACTCTAGAACTTTTAGCGTAAAAAATCTATGTATTAACTATAATATAATTTTAAAATAATAAAATCGTATTTCTACGGTAAAAATACCAAAGATATACTATAATTTTGCAGCGTTTATACTGATATAATTAAAGATATAATGCTTTCTACCGTAAGATGGACGGCTGTGTTTATTAC
>NC_058164.1:23857465-23894826 GCF_020080835.1 Cotesia glomerata
GGGTTAATTAAAATCGATTAATTAATAATCAAAAGAGTTAAAATAAAAGTAAAATCTTCGCCTTTGTATCAAAAATCATTCATTTTGTTAATTCCTGAAAGTGAATTTTGAGGCTTCTAAAAGCAATTCTCTCGAACTCAATCGAGAGAAATTTCAGCTGAAAATTTATAAATCCCGCCAGTCAAGGCAGCGGAGGCGTTGTGTCTCATCCCAAGTGCTGTGAGTCAGTCTTCAATTCAAACGCTTAATATTCAATATCGTGATATCAAGCTAAAATAAAAAGTCTTTCTACCTGCAACGAACTTGCTCTACAAGTAAAAAATCTTGTTATTCTTGAGTGTGAGAAAATCACCCAAGTCAGCGTGTTTATAACTTCATCGAGAAAGCATCTTCTTCGGCGACTTCTAGACAAAGGAAAAATCATCTGTGTTCTAAGTGTCGGTGACTTCTTTTCACCCTGTTAGGTGACCTACAAGCTTCCTTTGTGGTACACACCTCAGAGAAAATCATCATTGTACCCACAGGCCCGGCTGGTCATCACCTTTAAGGTGCACCTGCACGGGCTCCCTTTGAACACCTCTTCTGTAAAGATCTATTTCTAATCAACAGATCCAGCACCTCTTCTCCTATATTGAGCTTGCGGTGATCTAACCACTATTTTAACCATTTAAGTGACTTTCAGGCTGATACTTCATAAAACGAAACTGTGATCTAAAAAGCACTGGTAACGTTCTCTTAACTTAAATCCCCTTATTCTCTAATTTTGTAATAATTGTCCAATAAGGGTAACCTATAAAACCTGACTCTCCAGCTATTGTTCTTTTAACGCAAATATCAGAAATACGGAAAGTTTATTGGAGAATATAATTCTGTACCTTTTTGCTACACGTAAGGTAAAAGCCCCAATATATGATCATGGTACCAGTATATATGATCACTTCATGTATTTGTATACCTATATTTGTGAATACTGGTACATGATCATATATTGGGACTCTTTACCTTACATCTTTTACATTTTCGTCTGAAAAAAAAGAAATTTATAAAAAATAAGAACATTCTAGTACGCTAAAAATTTTTAATTCATATGCTTTTTTAATCATTGGTTTGTCCAAGATGATGAAAATTTAAAGTTACTACCATCGAAAATGTTCTTTTAAAAAATTTTTTTTATACAAACCTCCGGACAATTTTGAAGACTGTTTTTCGAAATTTTGAAAAAATCCTGATTTTTTTTATACGCCCTTTTGGCTTTAGACCGATAATTTACTAAAGCCAAAAGGGCGTATATCTTAAAATACGCCCTTTTGGCGTTAGTACGTCAAAAATTTTTTTTCTGCAGATCTTTACGTTTCGAGCGATTCTAGAAAGAATGGCAAAAAAAAAATTTTTTTATCCGCCCTTTTGGCATAAAACCCTATCTAACTGCTGTAATACGCCCTTTTGGCATTAGGCACGCGATATATTATTAAGAGAATAAGCAAAATATTGTGGTTAGTGTATTTGTATAAAATGGGTTTTATGGTTAAATTTGGTATCGTTGGAAAAGTTTTGACTTGAATTTGTGCCTTTTCAAGGTTTTATATCATTCTTACCGATAGTAAATTTGTTATGGTAAGTATTTAGCCTGCATTCGGAAATGCTCTATCTTTAGATACATAATTCAGAAACGACCTTGTATCTTGTGAACTATTGACATTTTAAAAGATATAAGCTCATCTCGATGTTACACTAATCAAAACCTTTCATTTGAGTACCCACATCGATTTTTCATATATATATATATATATATATATATGTATAAAAATATAAATATATATAGAGTTATATATATATATATATATATATATATATATTATAAATGGATGATTCTCTGTAAAGACGTCTTAAATCTGTATAAAATTGTCCGACCAAATTATTTTTGATTTTATTAGAAAAAAAATTAACAAGGGCTACAAAACTATCAGCTTAAACATAATAAATAAACAGCTGAATTAATTTTTGCTTTTTCGATATTTGTGTGTCTTTTGCCATATAACATGACAGGGGACTGTTTACCAGGGGACTGCTTTTTATCAAATTGAGAAAAATCAAGCAAACTATTTCAATGTATTCAACTTTTCAAGTTCTCAATGAATGTTCACATTAATTAAAATAATATTAAGACTTATGGATCCAATTTTATAATTAAATTATAAATAAAAATAGTTGCCAGGGAACTGAGTTTTGAAGTGGCCCAGACACATGTTTCCAGCACAAACGGTGCTTTGACACTAAATAAAATGGCGATAAAGCGCTAACAGCCCTATAATTATTAACTCAAGGCTAGTTAGATCCTTATAAACCTTACAAAAGGTAAAATAACAAGCTGGATTTTTTTGGCTTTGAACTTCTGGCAGGGGACTGTTCTTAAAATGCCTGGGACAAACTTTGGTTTAATGAATTCAATGAAACAAATTAATTTTCGGTACTTTTTATCGAAGAAGATTGTTAGTTAACTAATTAAGTTTATAAACATTATGGACCAAATTATATATTATGGACGAATAACTTAAAATTTAATCTTAAAGTTTCAATTTTGGGAATGGGACAGCCCAGGAGACTGTTATTTTCTGGTGGTTTACGAATTTGTAGCAAAAAAACCAAAATTTATTTCATTTTAGTTTTTAATGCTCCAAATAGAAATGTTTTTTAACTTTCGTTACAAATTTTTTTTAGTAACAAAATAACAGTTTTTCTAATAAAATAATGCCTGGGACAGCAAAAAATATCCTTACAGAGAATCACTCATATATATGTTTGCATCAAAAATATGTCAAAATGCTTGTGGGTACTCAAATGAAAGCTCTTGATGAGTGTAACATCGGGGGTGAGCTTATATATTTAAAAACGTTAATAATTAAAAAATTACAGTGCAATTCAACAAAATTCATTATTTAATGAAGCAAAATTTTATTCATTTATCGTTCACAAGTCACGGCAGTTGCATAGTGACTGCACGGTTGCTAGTCTTCTTTATTAAAATTTATGAAAGTCTTGAAGTTAGTCTTGAAGTCATCAGTCGAAACTCGCAAAAAACGGGCCACGATTCATTATTGGTTAAAATTAACGCGCGCTATTCAAATTTTTAGTTTACTTTAAAGAAAAAAAATTTCTTAGTTTAAGAATTTTTCTACTCAACCCAAGAACATAAAATTCTTCAAAATTATTTACTTGAGTCAAATAAATTTCTTTTCCTATCCACAAGAATATCATAAATTTTTCAAACTCACCATAATTAAATTTACTTTTTTCATAATATTGGGTTCTAAAGATATTCCAACATTCACGTTGCTCATAAATATCTACGCTATAGCTTTCGACCTTGTTCCACAAGGACGGAGCTACATCTGCGAAAGCATTGATAGTTATTAAGTCAATTCTTCCTTCCATTGCCGTATAATAATAAGCTTTTGAATTTTCAAAGTATTGTTGATACCATTTAAATATTTTGTTCATGGAAGCATTGTTATATCCACTTTTGTCAAAAACAAACATTGTTTCTATCGCTAGCGTCGGGTTCGCTTCGTATAAGTCTATTTTGAGCGTACTAAAAGTCAATTCATCGAGAATTAAAACCAAAAATTTTATCCTTCGGGTTTGTGATTGCAATAGCACTTTACTGTCATTTAATAAAACCACGTCAGCTTCATCGTTTGGGAGAAAAATTTTGCCATTGCCCCAAAATCCTATGGTTCCAAATTCCGATCGACAATTATTGAAAAAAAATCTCTAAATTTAAAGAAATTAGTTAATAAAAAACCCTTTAATCTTTACTCTTTCCACAAACTTACCATCATGTTGCTGAACAAATCTAAACCGTCTTCAGGTGGAACTTGAATTTGCCCAATCACAATATTTTGAATCAATATTAAAGCAATTAGTTTCTTCATTTTCAAAGTTAGACTTACTGTGAGCAAGTTTGAGTTCCTACTGCTCTATTGCTGCGCATAATATTGATATTTTCGCTTATTTCTGTGATTTTTAGTCACCCTAGTTTATTTTAGTGACATACTGTAAATAAAATGACGGTGACATTTAAGAATCTAATCGATATTTAATAAATAACATGAACTTAAATATTAAAGTTGATAAAATAATTCTTAGTAGGTGTGTATTTGTAAAGGGGGTGTAGTAGTATGAAAGGGACAGTCATTTCAATTTTTTATATGGATTGTAGAAGAGGAACTATACATTCAAATTTTATCTGCATTAGAAGAAGAAAAAGGAATTGAAATCTTAACAATAATCTAATGGAAATTATTCACTATTAATTTTCACAATTTAGAAAATTGATTTTAAAATTAATTTATTGCTGTGAAAATAAATACATGTTTTAACGCAAAGGTTTTAACTTAAAAGAATATGTGTGTGTGTACCATAGTACACAGATAAGAAATGAAACTTCTTTATGACGTATCATTTTTTTACTATTTACAACTTCACAGAAATTCGGTCGATAAGGCTTAAGAAAAAAAATTTTTTCTGTATTTAATTAAAGCTATTTTAGTATTATAAACCTGCATACAAATAATATAAGTAATTCATTTTATCATTGCTTTTATTATAATGATTGTATTTCACCAATTATGATCGCATCATTATTACCATTGTTGTCATTATTTAGACTCTGCCATTATTTAATCTAAAAATACGTATTTAGTGTGCGCGGTTGCAAAATATTTTACTTTTAATGAAATTCGTAAAATCTATTTACTAGGATTTTAAAAAAATTTAAATACACAATGACGCACACCAAGTACGTTCCAAAATTTTTTTCTTAATTTTTAAATTTATAACACAATTTTTTTTAATTTCCGAAAATCATAAACAATCATATCGGTTACTTGGATTTTTTAATTTTTTTATTTTATATATTTTTGTAAAGAAAAAAACAATTTTTTTTTTCTTAATAGTTTTATGAACGTGGACTTGGCGCGATTTTTTACAGTGAAACTGTTTTTGTTCTGATTTTAGTATTTTTTGTAATTATAATAAAAATTTACAATTGGTACCAACTTAAATCTCGCGTTGGTTGCATTTTTTATAGCAAACTATCCCCTTGAAGCTACAGTTTATGTAAAATAATTGCAGCACCCTGGCGGGTGTAGATGCAAGCTGTGAAATATCTTTTTTTAACTGTAGTTTCCCATCTAATGAAGGATTACTATGCATTCTCGAATTATTTAGTCCGTGGCAGATCACTTTGCCCATCGAAAAAAAGTCAGGATCGAAATTTTTGCGTTGCTATAGTTTGTGCTGATTAAATTTAATAATTTCAAGTAGATTAATTGTTATAAGTGAATATAATTAATTAATAACAGTCAAATAAAAGTATGAATTACTGTTAAAAATATACAATTTAGGAAAAAGTACGGTAGAATTAAATAAAAATTTTGCAACCCTCAAAATACCGTTCTGCTTTTATTAATGGTTAATTCTCCATTTATTAATGGTTAATGAATATTTGTTAACTGTTAACAAATATTTATTTAAAATAAACAGCAATAATAGCAATTTTTTTTGACACTTTATAACCCTCCCAGATAGCAAAATGACGTATTAAGTTATTCCGAATGAGCTCAGATTTCTGATTTGGACGTCAGAGTCTACGTCTAAAAGACGTCTTTAAGACCTTCTGAAGAGGTCGAATGCGCCGCTTATTGTAGACTTTAAGAACTCATCAAAACGAGCTCTTAAAGAGCTCTTTTTTCTGAACTCGCACAAATGAATGATTTTTGATCTCTATACGCTATTATCATGATAACAATAATAATAACACAACAAAAATAATATTAATAATAATAATAATAATAAAAGTAAATTATGAAAAATAATTCAGAGTTTCATGAAGCACCGATGCTGATTTCGAATGTTTATTATTTTAGTTAGACCTAATATTGTCGGTTTAAAGAGAGAAAGTGAAGATCGCAATTGCCGTAACTAAGATTCGAACCCGAGTCGCGCGCGTGCTTGATCGATACCTAACCCCCTACGCTGTTCAAACGATATGTCGTTACACATCTTATTATTCTTATAAGCTAAGTTTATATAGTGATGAAATATTGCGATCATTGTCTATATTATTTATTCTATTTGATACTGTGTATCGATAGAGAAAAAGTAACTTTTACGAATATTTATATACTAAAAAATATTCAAAAGTCTGCCTGTAATATTTTTTTAAATAGTCTATATAAATTTTGTTTACTTTACACAATATAAAATCTAATAGATAAATTAATTAATATTAAAAATTCAACAATAATTAATAAGTATATAGTTATAAGATATCGTTAAATTCGAATAAAATGTTTAAAATTGATACATGCAAAGTACTCCTTAAATGTAGAAAGTTCACATAATTTTTTCAGATTAGAATCCAATTTTATTATTTTATCTAAATTAGTTTGATTACGAACCAGATTTTAACATTATTGCCTATTACTTCATAATATAATTTAAAATTTTTGAAAAATTTAATTAACCTGGATTAAGAGAAATGAGTTAACCTATGCCAAGTGTATATCTATATATTAATCTATTCAAATTGTTTTAAATCATTTAATTCGAATTATTTTTAATCATTTTCAATTTAATTTCTCAATCAGGAAAGTAATAAATGAAAAATGAATAAGATTTTGACAGCTTTATATTAAAAAGAAATTTGTGTTTTTGTTTATAATGTCTATAAGCTCATTATACGCAACTCAAAAAGAAGTCCAAATAAATAATAGTTTAAAAAAACTAAAAACACGATTTTTATAGAAAACCAAACTAAAAAATAGAAAATAAATTTAAATTAAGAATAGTGTTAAAAATTTCAATAAATATAAATTAATAATAGTGTAAATAAAAAAAATGTATTTTATTTTAAAAAAAGCGTGAGGTGCATGGTGTCAATAGTTATAAATATTTTATTGACAGATATGAGTAGAGTGATTATCATTTTGATAATATCTTAAAAAGCACCCCACGCTTTTTAAAATAAAATACATTTTTTTATTTACACTATTATTAATTTATATTTATTGAAATTTTTAACACTATTCTTAATTTAAATTTATTTTCTATTTTTAGTTTGGTTTTCTATAAAAGCGTGTTTTTAGTTTTTTAAACTATTATTTATTTTTTACTTTTAGTTTGGTTTATTTATAAAAGCGTGATTTTTTAGTTTTTCTAAACTATTATTTGTTGATTATAAAAAATATTCAGGCGCGCAAATTACCCACGGAGAGTTACATACTGACATACTGACATACTGACATACAAGTGAAACTAATAAAAAATAATTATTTATAAATATTATAAATACGGGGAATCAGAGTTCGATTTCGGAGAGGGAGCCTGAGAAACGGCTACCAGAACCAAGGAAGGCCGCAGGCGCGCAGATTACCCACGGAGAGTTACTGACAAACTGACATACAAGTGAAGCTAATATAAAGCGTGTAAAAAGGGACTCAGTTAGATGTCAGAAAATTGACTCCAAACTTATGAGTTCATTAAGAGCTCTTAGTTCTGACCTCGTAAAAAAGAACTCCTTAAGACGTCACATTAGGACTTCTATAAGAATAAGTTTTTTAAAAGACTTCATACTGAAATCTTTCTGACTTGGATGCTGACTGGGCTATAGCTGGAATACATGATAATAATTAAATTCACTAAATAAATTAACCTTTTTAATGTTTAAAAATATAAAAGATAATTATGAGCTGTGATAGAATTTGGTATTTTACAATAAACTTTATTATAATGTAATATAATTAATGCAAATAATTTATAAAGATGATTTTTGTTTACAAGCAATCTTCATATCATATGACATTGCAAGCGAAACAAATTCACTCAAAAAAATATTTATTAACTTTTAATAAATATTTCTTAAATACTAATAAGTACTTATTAACTATTAATAAATGTACTTTTCTCCTAAATAAATATTTATTGAATGTTAAAAAATACTTATTAAAATTTAATAAATTAAATAATTGTTTTCAAATAAATTCAATTATTAATAATTAATAAATCCTTCTATCAGTGTGCGACACAAATTTTCACACAACCGCTCACAGACACTCCCTCTACTCAACTTTAAATTATCTCTATATGAAAATCATTTAAAAAACGTTCAAAATTGTCGTAAAATTGTTCTAAAAATATTTCAAATTTGTTGAAAGAACACTCTAAAACTGTCCAAGAAATGTTTCAAAAATATCCGAAAAATGTCTCAAATGTATTCAAAATTTTTTCTCAAATAGTTAAAAAAATGTTTTAAGATTTTTGGGAAGTACGGGTTAGCGAGTGAGCGAATAGAAATATTTAAGTTTAATAAATTTTATTTAAATAAATCTAACTATTAATACACGCGTGTAACTTAAAAGTGAAGTGAAGCTAATGGGTTTCCAGGACTAACTGATTTTTTAAAGTGTCCATCTCGGCCTCTGATCTCTCAGGAGGTGGGGGTACTCGAGGGAAGTATTGAGAAAATATATAGGATAAGAGTACTTAGTTGTACGTAAGTATGGAACTAGGTACAAGTAGGTCTAGGTATAGGATAAATTCTGAAAGTATGTAAAAATTACAGAAGTAGAAGTATAGTTAAAAGAGGAAGAGAGAGATATAGGTACAGAGGTACAGGTATAGAGCAATTACTGAGCTCATGGGTCCGGTCGCTGGCCAGGCGACAAGAGTTTTTAATCCCTTAATTGCTTTTTTTAAGTCCCATTTTAGTCTACTATCAATGATCAATCCCAGATATTTGTAGGATTGAACTCTTTTTAGCTCCTTATTGACTAGATATAATTTAAATTCAGTTGGGACACTATCAACATAACATCCAAAAGTATATAAATTACAATATTTTTTTGTGATTTTACATACAATTATGCCGAATCAGATCACAAATAATGTTTGCAAAATTAAAAAGCTTTTTCTTAAAAATTGACCAACGGTTCTGTAATATTACAATGCGTGTTAGGCTTATACAAGAATATTGTAAAATTACAATACATCTTAGTAGATTTCCTGACAGGTGCTGGAAAATTACATGAATTGTATTTTATTTCGCATTGCTATACACTGATTTTTAATTTTACATATCATTTTGTTTTGTAATATGATTGTAATTTTACAAAAATTTTTAACAGTGTAAGCATCGTAACAGCAAAAAAAATTATTTTTGCAGAAATCACTTTCGATAAACTTGTAAGCAGTTTTGTTTTGTTCCACGTACAAGTTTCAAATATAAGAATTCTGCAATAAAACAAACAAAGGATAAGAAAAGACCGCTGACCAGTAAAACAAATGCCCACATCACATCTTCTAATTCAATCGGTCGATGATAGTTTCCATTAATCTTTTGCAATTGTTTCGAATTATTGAAATTTTTTTCGTAAAATTCCAGCCAATCTTTGTCCCAAAGATCTAGAATTCCAGACTGTGCTAAACGCATAATCATACTATCAACGCGGTGTCTTAGAACCCAATTGTGAGGCATTGTCAATGTTGCGTAATCAAATTTGATAAAATTTTTAGGAGTGTGTAAATTATAACGAGGTATCAAATCTATTAGATAATTTTTTTGACCAATGCAAGCGACTGATGGATCTTGTATATATTCTTCACAGTTACTTTCGCCAAATAAAGTTTTGTTGAATATCGGGGTGTCTTTGATGTAACCTCTACTTCTTTCAGATGCGTAAATTTTAATGTAACGAGGATCCTCTAGATCTTCCAGAATCTCGACATTTTTTCTGTACACGGGTTTGGTTAAAAAAGTCGCAAGGTGACCGGAAAATGTTGCCTGGATAATCAGAAAGTACAAAAATATTACAGAAAAAAATATTCGGATCTTAGCTGTGTTCATCTGCGTGTAAATCGAATTGTTTATTAATATTCTCAAGCACTCAAAAAAAGCGAAAAATATTCTGGAATTTTTTCCACTGTTTGATAGATAAATTACGATGAATACAATCAAAATGATGACAAGAGTGGCAATAATGGTCAGCCACCCGTAAAACTCGAACATTTTTTCAAGAGGCGATGCCAGTCCGCGATTGTGCGTCACTATTTGTTCATAGAAGAAATAAAATGGGTAGGACAGATGCAAATAGTTGCTAATATCGAATTTTTCACCTTTGAATGTCCAAGTAGTTGGTGAAAGATCTAACTCAATATCACCTTGCAACATGTTCCAAGTACTTAGGCTGACATGCATTGGCATCCCGAAAACTATATTGACTGATACGTCCAAATAATCTGTTAATACTTTGATGAATCGTCCTTCTTCGGTGGATATTTGGGAGAGAACTAGCATAGAGTCGTCAGACGGATCTTTAGTGACTAATCCGTTTATTCTAACAAAATTTCGTCCGAAATAATGCTTTATTTTTGTCACTGCTCTGATTGTGTAGCCATTCAGTTTTGCGGTGCGATCAAAGAATATATTTTTGCAGAGTTCAATACCTGCTGAAAAAAATATTCGTTAATTAATGAGATTGCTTGGGCTTTTAAGGAGATCCATGCGAAGTAGTCAAATTTTTAAAACTTCCTGAACATTTGTAAATTCAATCTGCGTAGCCTAATAACTAATGAAATAATTAAAATACAGTAAGTTTCCGGGATATTTAATGAAATAATTAGGTTTGAAAATTGTAATTTTTATATGTTGGTAAATGGAGATTCCACCAGCCGTGTCTTTGGTTAAGAATTTAATGCAATTAACGATTTAAAAAAAATTATATTTTCAGTAAATTTGATTGAAAAAATAATAAGCTTTCGATTAAAACAATAAAAAAAGTAACTTTCCGAACGTATTACGGAAATATTTTATATTTTTTATGAAAAATCACTAGGGCTTCACACGAGACGAGAGTAGGCGAGAGTACTAAAAATCTAGTCTCGGTCTCGTAAATTCCGAAAAAATTAAGTCTCGTTCAAATCTCGGTCTTGTCTCGTCTCGGTCTCGTCTCGTTACCAGTTGTCTCGTCTTGTCTCGCTTAGTTCTAAATATTAAGAACAAATATCATATTCAATTATTCACTTATTTCATCTTCACTTTCATTAGATCTTTGCCTCTTATTTGGGTTATTATCACTAACAATCACACTTGTTAACATTTTACTGTATCTGAAATCGGAAAATTGTAAATCTTCACTGTTCAAAAGTTTTTGTAAAACTGATGAACAACTCTTTAGAGAATTTCTCTGATCCACATAATATTGTCAATATAAACAATTTTTCGTCACGCAGTTTAGCATAAATTTTATCTTTACGGAATACTTGAAACATTTTTTTTGCATCTAACATCTAACATAAGTTTGTTACTAAATACTTGAATATTTGACCAGTTCTATTATATATACTCCTACAGATGTATACAATAACTGTTCATATCTTTACTACAAGAAGTACAGGAAAAAACAAAAAATTTCTCCAGATGTCCAAATAGAGACTAAATTTTCAAAACATCGCTATAGAGGCAATAAAAGTTGTCCGTTAAATACTGAATTTATAATGAGATTAGTTTTTATATTAGTAAATGTTATTTTTCTCGAAAAATAACATTAATTATCAGAAATTTATAACAAACATAATAATTAATTAAAGTTTTTTCATGCCTACTAACTGGTCAAGTGACTAGTGAACCTTATTCAAGCCAAGCGATGGACATTCCATCTGCACTATTGGTCGAGAGACATTTTCTCTTTGCATTAGTTCTATGGGGTCCGTCGAACTTGAATACTAGTAAAGCTGGAAGTTTTGTGGTATCTGTTCGAGTTGTAAAAATGTTAAACAAATGAAAGAAAATGAAAGAAACTACATGAGAGCAAAGATAAACTTTGAAAAAATAAATGAGGTAGGTTACCAAGCCAGGAATCGAACCTGGATCTCCCTGATAACATGTCAGGAGCTCTACCAGTTAAGCTACCGGGCCCCTTCCACCATCCACCTTTCTCAGTCCATTCTTATACTCCTGACATGTTATCAGGGAGATCCAGGTTCGATTCCTGGCTTGGTAACCTACCCCATTTATTTTTTCAAAGTTTATCTTTGCTCTCATGTAGTTTCTTTCATTTTCTTTCATTTGTTTAACATCTTTACAACTCGAACAGATACCACAAAACTTCCAGCTTTCGATGGAACATAAAACTGTCTCTGAAAATATGTCTGATCCAGATGCAGATGAATGTCCATCGCTGACATTCGCAAGTCACTTGTATATATACATTAGGGTGGCGCAAAAAAACCGACTATTTTTTTTTTTTGAGTCTCGAGTGAAAAAATGTTAGTTTTTGATGTTTCAAAAGCGCTCACCAAAGGACAGCTTAAAAAAAAAATTTTAAGAGGTCACTCCAAATTTTTTAAAATTTCAAAAATCGTCAAAAATCGAATTTTTTTTTTTTTAATTTTTTTTCTCGTTACGGTATAATTTTATAGACCAAAAAAAAATAAGTTTCTGAAAGTTTCAGTTCAAAATTTCAATTTTGAAAGGTCGCTCATAATTTTTTTTTTTTTCTTCAATTAGTCATATCGCCGACTTTAAGTGTTGGGAGTGGTACGTTGGGGTCTTTTTGGTTTGAAAAAATCTTAACCTACGCGGCAAGGTCAAATCTCAACCAAGCTGGTTTCTAAGACCAGCTTGGGATTCGAACCCACGCCTGGCAGTTGATTAAATAAAGTTATTAAATTTAAAAAAAATTATATTTTCTATGTTATGCTTGATTTTTAGTTCATCTCGTGATGTATTTTTATCGATTATTGTACTAAATAAAAAAAAAAAAAATGCATGGAATTTTAATTTGAATAGTAAAAGGTCGTTCGAAAAAATCTAAAATAATGCACTAATAAATTGAAAAAAGTTATGAGCGACCTTTCAAAATTCAAATTTTGAACTGAAATTTTCAGAAACTTATTTTTTTTTAGTCTATAAAATTATACCGTAACGAGAAAAAAAATTAAAAAAAAAAAAATTCGATTTTTGACGATTTTTGAAATTTAAAAAAATTTGGAGTGACATCTTAAAAATTTTTTTTTAAGCTGTCCTTTGGTGAGGGCTTTTAAAACATCAAAAACTAACATTTTTTCACTCGAGACTCAAAAAAAAAAAAATAGTTGGTTTTTTTGCGCCACCCTAATATACATAATGGGTCATGAAGAAAAAAAAAAAAAATAATAATTAATATTCTTTTGAAATATTATATAGACAAATCACATTGGTGATCATAATGGAAATTCTTTATATTTAATTGTTTTATATAGGTGTTGAAAAAGGACGAGTCAAATATAAAAAAAGTTTACTGTATGTCTGTAGTAAATAAGAGGATCTTCCAGATAGAAAATTTCGAGTAAAAAAAAACCCCTCAATAGTACACACATCTATGACTCTCTCGCTTCTAGACACATACACAAGCGAGAGTATAAGAGAACCCATTGATCTTTTAAAAGGAATTATTAAAATCTAAAATGTAAAAATCTGCAAAAATAAGTATTTATGAAAAGTGATACTGATAAGTAACTATTAGAAGAGTTAACAAGTTGAAGTAAAAATATGAAAAAATCATACTCGGCTAAGGATGCCATGATGTTTTGAATTGACAAACTACGATATAGAATATAAATATTAATAGATATACTCAAAAAATTACAGTTTCAACTTTGAGTTTTCTTTTTAAAGTTACAATAAACTATTTCACAGATGGTCACCAGATTTTATATTTTGTAAAATTTATTGTTATTTTTGTGGATTGTTTCTAATTTTTTAAATAAAAACTTCATAAAAAAAAATTTTACGAGACTAAGAACGAGACTCTCGGGTTGCACTATATGTGGTCTCGGTATCGCCCATAACATTTTCAAAAACGTCTCGTCTCGTCTCTTCTCGCTTTTCCGAGACGAGAACGAGACGAGACGAGAAAAATCTCGCTCTCGTGTGAAGCCCTAAAAATCACCAGGAACTTGCGTTCTTTAAAGTCTTGTATTTGACTTGGCAACACCGCTTGCGCAGATACTCGGCGCATAAGTAACCGCGGTTTTTTAAATGCTAGAAGAACTTAGTCATTTTAGTTAGACAGTAATCATAAATAAATTTTAAGGTTAGGGAACTTTTGCAGTGTTGTCAAGTGTATACCGGTAATTCAGAGTGCTATACTTTTTATTAGTCAATTAAATGTTAATAATTATTTAATGAGTAAATTTTTCAGAAATTTCTTCAAAATAGTATTAATTAACTTAAAAATTAATTTTAAGATAACAAAAGTATTTCTACGTATTATTTTTTTATAGACATTTTTTACACTCGGAGGGTACTTGGATCTCCTTAATGAGCTCAAAAAGAAGCTCTTGAAGTAAAAACTCACCATATTTGAATTTAGTTTCTATATTATAAGTGGTTTCAAAAGTTTGCAACTCCAAGCCGCTTTTGTTGGAACTAATGTACGGGCCCCTGGTCCATAATAATGGTGCAAAATCCGCAAGAGCGTTTAAAGTTAGTATTACAATTTGTCCGTCCCATTGAAAACAGTAATAGAACTTAGAATTCCGAAATCTACGTTGATACCAAGAAAATTCGTTGAGTATAACTGTTTCGCTGTAACCACCTTTATCAAAAACAAACATTGTTTCTATCTCCGGCGTAGGAACTGCTTGATACATATTTATTACCGGCCAGTTCGAAATAAATTCTTCGTAAATTTCTACAAAAAATTTAATTCTTCGCGTTGGCGGGCTTATAAAGGCTTCACTGTCGTTCAGCAGAACGAAATCAGCTTCATGGTTTGCTAGAAAAATTCTGTCGTTGCCCCAAAATCCTATGGTTCCAAATTCTGATCTACAATTATCGAACAAGTATCTCTAAATTCAAAAATAATTAGTTAATAAAAAGCCTATTAATATTTTCTATTCGTATAAACTTACCATCATATTGTTGAACAAATCTAAACCGTCTTTAGGTGGAACTTGAATTTGCCCAATCACAAAATTTTGAATTATCACTAAAGCAATTGTTGCTCTCATTTCTTAAGTAAGACTTGCAGCGAGGAAGGTTTAGTTACTACTAGTTTTGGCTGCACACAATATTTATATTCTAAATAATATTTGTAATTGTTTAGTCACCCTAGTTATTTTGTTTACATACTGCCGTGAATTGAAACGAAGATATCGCATCATGATCTACCTGATTGCATGACCGTCAAAAAAAAATAAGAGTTTAAAGAACCCAATTTGTTGACATTAGTTAATATTTTATTAATGACACTGTCCTTTTTCCCTAACTTTGGAAATCGTAGAGTTGAAAACAACTCATTGTTTAGTAACAAACATTGTGGGGCGCGTAAAATAATTGTAATTTTGCTAACACGTAAATTTAAATTCAATCAACGATTTATACAAAAAAATTACATTCACACAAGGAAAAAAAATTAGGAAAACGGTTGACCCCGAAGGCCATCCCTGCAACTTCCCGCTAATTTCATACCTAGGCACTTAAAATTGCACTTATGACATTTTTGAGCTCTTCAAGCTAAAAAATACAATTTATGTGTTATTTTGAGCTCTCTGAGCTCAAAGAGATAGCTTTCCTATGCTTTTGAACTCTTCGAGCTCAAAAATCTTATTAAAGTTCGATAAAACACGATTTTTAAAATTTTCAAACTGCTATAACTTTTGAATGAATCAACCGATCATGTAGTTTTTTGAGCTCTATAAATAATTTGCAAAAAAATTGATCTGTTGAAACATTTCGGAGTTATTACAAAAAAACACTTTTTTCGACAACGATATCTCGCGAACGTATCAACCGATTCTGACGCTTTTGGTGGCGATCGATGCGGGTTTTCAAGGTTAAGTGCTGCTTAGTTTTTGAGGTCGATCGGTTCAGCCAATTCGGAGATATTTTAAAAAGATGAAAAAATAAAACAACTTTTGTTTTCACTTTTTTTGCAATTTCTCGAAATCTACTGATCCGAATTGGTTCCAACTTACAGGAAATCTAAGTTTGGCGAAGTCCTTTCAAATGACACCAACTGCGATCAAATCGGTCAAACCGTTCAGAAGTTATAAGAGGTTTACACACACACACACACACACACACACATACATACAGCCGTACGGAAATCATCGTAAAAATAGTTAGGAAAGCTTCTTAAGGCTCCAAAACATCGAGATCTGTTGAAACCTCGATTTTTGCAAAACGGGGTAAAACCAATAACTTCCCGATTTTTCGAAAATCAATGATTTTCTTAGCAGGAAGTTAAAAATTAAAACTCTTATTACAATCTGATTCAAAATATTTGCTTAAATTTTTTTGATAACAATACACAGAATAGTTACTAGGATTACTGATTAACACTAAAGGGTCAAATCAAACATAGTAATCTTGGTATATTATTTTAATTACAATTGTAGTACATTCAAAGTTGTATATTACACTTAAATTACAAAAGAACATCTGGTAAGTTCCAAATACACTTGATTAACTTAACTCGCAGCTTCCAATACAATTCATCTAATTTAACAGCATATTTTTTAACAGTTATCTGTAAAATCTCTTGAATAGCAGGCTGAATCCCAAAAGAAAAAAACGCACGATAAATATTGAAAATTGTTTCGCTTTAGATAAAGAGGCAAGAATTTTTGTTTTGTTTAACGTGAACATTTTTATTGAGTATTCTGTAATAAAACAAACTATTGAAGAAAATAGACCTATTCCAAGTAAATAAAATGCGAATATAATGTCCTCCAGCTCAATCGGTCGATGATAGTTTTTGATAGAATATTCGATTACTTTAAACATTTCCTTGGTTTTTTCTTTCGCATTTTTTTTCCAAAAATCGAAAATTCCAGACTGTGCCAAGCGAATAACCGCATTGTTGACACGGTGCCTTAAAGCCCAGTTGGGAGACATTATAAATGTGGAGTAGCTAAACTTAACGAAATTTTTAGGCGTATGCAAATTATGGCGAATTATTAAGTTTTTTAAATTATTCCACCAATCAATGCAAGCGATTGATGTATCATTGATGTAATCTTTACATTTATTGCCAAATACAGTTTTTTTGTATAACGGCGTTCCTTTGATGTATTCTTCACTCGCTTCATTTGCGTAAATATGAGTGTAACGAGGATCCTCTAGATCGTCTAGAGTCTCGACATTTTTTCTGTACACAGGTTTGGTCAAAAAAGCTGCGAGGTGACCGGAAAAAGTTGCCTGCATGATCAGAAAGTATAAGAATATCACAGAAAAAAATATTCGGATCTTAATTGTATTCATCCGCGTGGACAACGAATTGGTTATCAATAATCTTAAACACTCGAACACTGCGAAAGATATTCTGGAATTATTTCCACTATTTGATAAATAAGCGACGATGAATACACTCAAAAGGATGGCTATTGTGGAAATTATGGTTAACCATCCGTAGAACTCAAACATTTTCTCCAAAGGCGTCGCCAACCCTCGATTGTGTGTTACTATGTAATCATAGAAAATCTCAATTGGGTACGACTTATAAAAATGACTCATTGAGTACGATGTTGCATGAAGAGTACCCCAGATAATTGGTGTAAAAGACAAATCGATAATACCCTCCTTTATCAATAGCGTTTTATTTAATTGTAATGTATGAATTGGTTTGCCGTGAGTTATTTCGACTGTTACATTTAAATAATCCGTTAAGATTTTGATAAATGGGATTTCTTTTTTAAATAATATGGAAACGAGCTGATGAGTATCATTGTCTTTAGTGATTAATCGATCTAATTTTTTAAACGTTGGTTCAAAATGATTCTTCAATTTTGCTGTTGCTTTAATTTTGTGGCCGTTGAGTTTTTCAGTACGGTCAAAGAATATACTTTTGCAGAGCTTGAAACCCGCTAAAAATAATGTTCAATACTTAGTATATTTCTATTTCCTACACGGAAAAAATAGGTGCTGCCGGTAGGGGAGAAAGGGGTCAATTGAACCAAAAAAAGTTTAGTAGTTTTTTACTATTCGAATTAAAACAAAATAATAATTTTTTTTTCTCTTGGGATGGTAGTTTATTAAGTCTACTATCATTATCAATGCATAAATTAGTCAATAAACAACGTGAATTTTAAAAAATTATTAATTTATCCAAACGCGTCGAATGGTTCAATTGACCCCCGCTCGGGGGCAATTGAACCACTGCTAGGAGTCAATTGAACCAATACAATTTAAAACTCAAACCCGAACTTTTAATAAATGACATATTAATTGTTACTTGCTAATTTTACTGTTGCACATTTTTAATGCACAGATGTTATATTAAATAAGTTAACAATCAATTTAAAAATAATTTTTATTATAAATTTAGTTTATCAAATTGTTAGGTTATTCCCCTAAGTATTTTTCACGTACAGTCAAGGTGCACGCGCATGTCCCATGCTTCTCCGTATGGTTCAATCGTTTCCGGGACTGTTGAGGACTATAAAGTATAAGTATATACAACTACTACAATTCAAACTTTATCAATTGATTAAAAAATTGATATATTATTAAACAATTTGTCACCAGCGGAAAAAAAGTTTACATGCCTAAAAATAAGAAAATCTCAATTTTTCCAAATTTATTAATCGCAATGATTTCAAATTTTGATCATATCCGAGTTTAACATATTAAAATCTAATTCTAAGAGCATGAAGCGTTTTTTCAATTTTTTCGATATTTTAAGTCGAGTGGTTCAATTGACCCCTTTTTCCCCTATACATTTCGTGCATTCTAATTTTTTTTTCTAATCGGAGAAATGAATTTTTTGTTCTTATCAAACTCACCAAATTCAAATTTAGTATCTTTGTTATATGTGGTTTTAAAAGTTCTCCACTTTGAAACGTTTCCAGTAGACTGATTGAACGTCTCCATGGTCCAAAGTGATGGAGCGATATTTGCAAAAGAGTTCAAGGTTCTAATCGTAACTTTTCCTTCTTTTACAGAACAATAATAAACCTTGGAATTTTGAAATAGCTTTTGATACCATTGAAATACGTTTTGTTTGGTATTTTTTATGTTACCTCTCTTATGAAAAACAAACATCGTTTCTATTTCCAACATCGGTTTCGCGTTAAGCGGATTCACTTTGGGCATAAGATGAAATGATTTGTCGAAAACCGCCACTAAAAATTTGATTCTTCGTACTGGCGATCTTTTAAACACCTTACTGTCATTCAGTAGAACGAAATCGACTTCATCGTCTGCTAGAAAAACTCTGTCCGTGCCCCAAAATCCTATGGTTCCAAATTCCGTTTGACAATTATCGAACAAGTATTTCTAAATTCAAAAATAATAGTTCATAAAAGCCCAATAATATTGACTCTTTCTAAAACTTACCATCATGTTGTTGAACAAATCTAGACCGTCTTCAGATGGAACTTGAATTTGCCCAATCACAAAATTTTGAACCAACATTAAAACAATTAGTTTCTTCATTTTCAAAGTTAGACTTACTGTGAGCAAGTTTGAGCTCCTACTGCTTGATTGCTGCGTACAATATTAATATTCTTACTTATAACTGTAATTGTTTAGTCACTATAGTTTGTTTTGTAAATATCCGGTCTTTAATTAAAATAAAAATGACGTATCATGATCTTGTTGATAGCGTGACCGTCAAAACAGTAGCAAATGTTTGTGGAACTCAATTTATTGATCATCGTTACATATTTTATGAATATTACGGACTTGGTAAGCTAATTCCAACAATGATAAACAATTAGTAGGGCTAAAAGATATTTATTCTTCAATGACGAGCATTAACAGAAACATTATCATATAAATGTATAGCTCAGTTCACATTTTTATGCAAAAGAAAATTCATCCAAACTGTTAATGATACAAATTCTCAAATAGTCTGCGAAATTCAAAAATAAAAAAGCGCACGATAAATATTGAAAATTATTTCACTCTCGACAAAGATGGAAGAATTTTTGTTTTGTTTAACGTGAAAATTTTTTTTAAGTATTCTGCAATAAAACAAATGATTGAAGAGAATAAACCTATTCCAAGCAAAATAAATGCGAATATAATGTCCTCCAGCTTAATTGGTCGATGATAATTTTTTATTTTTCGTTAGAATATTCGATGTTTTCAAAAATTTTCTTGATTTTTTATTCCGTATCTTTGTTCCAAAAATCCAAAATTCCAGACTGTATCAAGCGCATAACTATATTGTTAACACGGTGTCATAAAGCCCAGTTGTGAGACATTGCTAGTATGCAGTAGTTGAACCTAACGGAATTCTTAGAGTGTGCAAATTATGGCGAAGTATTAAATTTAATAAAGATCTTTGGTCATCAATGCAAGCGACTGATGTATCGTTGATGTATTGTTCACACTTACCGTCAAATACAGTTTCGTTGTATAACAGCGTTCTTTTGACGTAGTCTATACTCGTGCTAGAGGTATAAATATGAGTGTAACGAGGATTCTCTAGATCTTCTAGAGTCTCGACATTATTTCTGTACACAGGTTTGGTCAAAAAAGCTGCAAGGTGACCGGAAAAGTTGCCTAGATGATCAAAAAGTACAAGAATATCACAGAAAAAAATTCGGATCATAATTGTATTCATCCGCGTGGACAACGAATTGGTTATCAATAATCTTAAACACTCGAACACTGCGAAAGATATTCTGGAATTATTTCCACTATTTGATAAAAATTTGTAAAAATGTGTTACAAATATAAATAATGCTGTGAAGCGGGAAAGAATAGGAGTTACAGTCTTTTATTAAAATAAAAATGACGTATTATGATCATCTTGATAACGTGACAGTCGAATCAGTAACGAATGTTTGTGGAACTCAATTTATTGACTGTAGTTACATATTTTATAAAAAGCACGAACTTTTAATAATTTAATTCTCGATGATAATCGACGATTTGTAGAACGAACCTTGCGAGCATACAGTGATAATAATAAACCGTACATGGGTCAAGTAAAATCATTTTATTATTTGGTAACAAAACTATTAGTCGCCTTTTAATAAATTTGACTATATTAATACGTAGCTAAATTCATTTTTTTTTCGAAAAGATTTCGGTAACACAAGGAAAAAATTGATAATTTAGACAAAAAATGTAATTAAAGTTATCTATAGAAGATTTACTATATTAATTTTTTAGAAATATACGCACAAAATCAATGACTAAACTAATTGATTAATGTTAAATTATATACTTTCTTTCACCAATCCAATGACTTTAACCGAACTAATGGAAAACCACTTTTAATAGTTTGCGAAATTCAAAAATAACGAAACGCACAATATGTGTCGTAGATTGTTTCATAGTCAATGACCATGAACGTATTTTCGTTATGTCTAACGCGTAAGTTTTCAATAAGTTTTCTAGAATAAAAAAGTCCTTCTAATTCAATCGGTTGATGATAGTTTTCAATATTATCTTCCGTTTTTCTTAAATGATATGTTGCATTTTTATAATTCAATTCTTGCCAAGGGCTTATCCAAACATTTGCAATTCCAGACTGTGCTAGACGTACAAGCAAATTGTTAATATGGTGTTTTAGAGCCGAGTTGTGAGACATCGGTACACAGTAAAAAATTTTGTGTAAAATCAACACAATCTTAGTGTTAGAATCCGTCAACACAATTTTAGTGTTAATTTTCAACACAAAAAATAGTGTTGAATTTTTAACACAAATATTGCGTCAAAATTAACAGTAACTTTCTGTCAACTGTATCTAACACTAAAATTGTGTTGATTTTTACACAAAATAAGTGTTAATTTACTTATTATTTGAGTTTGAATATAAAGAATAGGGAATTATTTAAAAATAAATAAATTTTTCATGGTTATTAGGAAAATTAGTTTATTTTATTTCTTTTAAATTTGAGTCAAGTACCAATAGTCTTCAACTTAAATATATGATTTACTCATCTTAAACTTACTTAATGCTTAATTTTATTTTTTTATAAATTAATAACAATAATTAGTAATCATCACAGAATTTTCGGCATCCAATTCGTGCAATTCCCAGCTTTTAATGTATGGTAAATCTAAAACATTGATGACAAATGTCTGACATGTTTGTTCAGTAGCGTAACCAAAACATAAACATAATATTTCGTTGTGAACTATCAGTCATCTTTATAAAAAATAAAACTAGTGTCAGAAAATATAAAAGAAAAACATAAAATCAATAAATTTTTTGATATTTTTTTTTATGAATTTGTTTAATTAACAGAGAAATTGTTCAAAGTCTGTCATTTTTAATAACTATTATAAATTTTATCGTTAAATAATATTTTATTTAGTAAATTTATTATAGGAAAGTGAGGTTAGTTGAGCATTTTATATGATTATAAATACAGTAAACTTTTACTTACTTTAATGAATATCAAATTTACTCTTTTTTATTGAAAAAAACCTGGTACTTTTATCAAATATATTTAAATAAACTATTTTTCACAATATTTAACACTTTAATTTATACGCACGCGTGGTTAAATAGCTGTCCGGTAATACAATGCGTTTGGTGCGTAAACTGAAGAAAGAACGCGCTAACAACACAAACTTAGTGTTAATATTTCCCGCTTAGCACTAATTTTGTGTCATTTTATCTAGTAACACACAAAAAGTGTTGATATCGTGAAAACAACACTATTTTAATGTTAAAATTCAGGTAACACAAAAAAAGTGTCAAATTAACACACAATTTTTCAACACAGACCGTTTTTGACGCAAATACACAATATTTTTTACTGTGTATCATACATGGTCGGGCACGTAGAATAATTGGAATTTTGCTAACACGTAGATGTACACTCAATCAATGATTTGTACAAAAAGATTACATTCACACAAGGAAAAAAAAATTAAGACTTTTATTACAATCTGATTCAATTGTGGGAATTACTGATTTATACTAAAAGGTTAAATCAAACGAAGTAATCTTGGTATATTATTTTAATTACAATTGTAGTACATTCAAATTGTATATTACACTAAAATTACAAAAGTACATCTTGTAAGTTCCAAATACACTTGAATTACTTGATCCGGAACAAAATAAAATTTATCTAATTTAACAGCATATTTTTTTTACAGTTGATTGTGAAATCTCTCAACTAGTCTACGAAATTCGAAAATAAAAAAGCGCACGATAAATATTGAAAATTGTTTCACTTTAGATAAAAATGCAAGAGTTTTTGTTTTGTTTAACATGAACATTTTTATTAAGTATTCTGCAATAAAACAAACAATTGAAAAAAATAGACCCATTAAAAGCAAAACAAATGCAAACATAACATCCTCCAGCTTAATCGGTCGATGATAGTTTTCGGTAGAATATTCGGTGGTTTCAAAAATTTTCTTGGTTTCTTTTACCGTATTTTTGTCCCAAAAATCCAAAATTCCAGACTGTGCCAAGCGCATAACCATATTGTTAACACGGTGTCTTAAACCCCAATTGTTAGTCATTGATAGTGAGGAGTAGCTAAATCTAACGGTATTTTTAGAAGTATGCAATTTATAGCGAGGTATTAATTGTAATAAAGATTTTTGTTTATCAATGCAAGCGACTGATGGATCTTTGATGTATTGTTCACATTAAGTAGCTAAATTTGACGGAATTTTTAGGAGTGTGCAAATTATAGCGAAGTATCCCGGGTCAAAAAATTTAGTCTGTTTTATGATTAATCAAAATTTTTAATATTTTTCATTGAATTTAATTTTATTAAGTGTATCTATTACATATAAGAATTTAATCTGTTTTTGCCCGTACTATTCCCAATTTAGACGAATTTCAGATCATTTTAAATTTTATAATAAAATTATTTTCTATTATTTCAAGATCAAAATCAGACTTTTTTTGTCACAATCATTTAACTGGTTTTGATCGCATCAAGGTCAAAAACAGATCAAAACGTTCATAATTTTTAGTCGGTTTTTGATCGCCTGTAGATCAAAAACAGACCTTTTACGAATTAGATAATAATAATAATAATAATAATATATTTATTTATTTATTATTATTTTATTCATGTCCTCGAAGATCCTCTACAGGGCGCAAATTTTAATTCTCTGAAATTGAAATAGTGACTATTCACTATTTCGTAGTGCAATATATACCAAGCGGTATTCTTCGCACTGCTAAATTATGAATACCGCTCATTAAATGATGCGTGAGAGCTTGAAAGTATAAAATTTAACATTAATCTTGTCATCTTGTCAACATTTTAATCTTGTCGATGTATTCCCTCGCGGTTTTTGAAATACCGCAAATTTTTGGTATTAATGTGTTTACTGTAAATTTACCGTTATAATTCTGAAATAATACGGCATTTCTGTGGTCATTTTGGCCAGTTTTTTTACTATAGTTATACAGCATTTCTACCGTACTTTTGCTGCAAAGTTCAGAAATAATACTATAAAATTACTGTAAAACTCTAGAACTTTTAGCGTAAAAAATCTATGTATTAACTATAATATAATTTTAAAATAATAAAATCGTATTTCTACGGTAAAAATACCAAAGATATACTATAATTTTGCCGCGTTTATACTGATATAATTAAAGATATAATGCTTTCTACCGTAAGATGGACGGCTGTGTTTATTACTCGGTGAGTCTTATTAGGTGACTGAGTAATTAAGTATGGATAGTGTCTCTGATAGCTCAACTAGTAGAGCCTTCGGCGCGTAACTAAATTATCTGAGTTCGAATCCCGGTCTAGACTAAAAAAAATTATTAATAATAATAACAATCGAGAAATTAGTTTATCAACCTCTTAAAAATTATTCACGATAATTTATAATATTATAAAAAAAAATTTCAAGCTATTGAATAATAGTAGTAAAGCAGCATATTTTTGGTATTTTGCCGGTAATAGAAAGTAGGGATCTTCTTTTCCGGTTTTTTGCTGCAATAATGCCGCAGATATACAGTAAATATGCGGTATATTTACGGTTTAAATGCTGTAAATATACCGTAACTTTTCTATTGTATTGCCATAAATATTCTGAATTTATTTCGTAATTTTTTCATAATAATTCGACAAAAAAACTGGCTAAAATAACTGGAGTATTACGGTAAAAATACAGCATTTATATCGTATAAATACCGAATCTTTATGGCATTTCCAAAACCGTGAGGGTTCACATTGTGTTTAATAACGATAATTAGAAAACTCTAGATTTAGATCCATAATCAAACGATGAGAACTATTTTATATACGTATGTTAATACAAATTTATTAGTTATCACTGCAACTAATATTCGCAGTTACAAAACTTTTATAATCCATTAAATATTAAGCTATGACAAATAAATATGACAGATGTAAGGTTATAATCGATGTTCAGTTCATAAAACAAGAGAGCACATGAATATATTATAAATTGATTTATTTTTTCAAATAAATGCGACTTATAATTTTTAATGAGATACTTTTGAGTCCAAAAAATTATGTCACCATCTTAGTCGACTTTTGGCCTTCGAACATTTAGAGTGAAAATTGTAGAACAAAAACAGTATAAGATTTCATACACTGATAGAAGGATTTCTTAAAATTTAAGAAGATTTCTTTGTATTTAAGAAATCATTTCTTAAACATCATTTCTTAGTATTAAAAAAATATTTCTTTGTATTTAAGAAATATTTCTTAAATACAAAGAAATATATATATTTTTTAAATACTAAAAAATATTTCTTAAATACAAAGAAATATTTTTTAAATACTAAGAAATGATTTCTTAAATACAAAGAAATCTTCTTAAATATTAAGAAATCCTTCTATCAGTGTATTGAATTTGAAAACAATACATAAAGTCCATCTACAAATTAACTAGACTAAAAACCGATCAAACTTTTAAAACTTTTTAGTCTCATTAAATTAGAAACAGCATAAAATATTCATAGTTGCTCAATTATTTTACTAAAAAGTTATTTAGACTTTATACAGATCAAAAATAATTTGAATATAGTAAACCAAATACAGATGAAAATGTTTTTAAAAATTCAAATACAGATCAATAAGTTCAAATGCAGATTATTTAGCTTGAAATCAGTTAAAATTTTTCGACCCGGGATAGTAAACCGTACATGGACAAGTAAAATCATTTTATTATTTGGTAACAAGAATTATTAGTCGCCTTCAATAAATTTGATTATATCAATACATCTGATTAAAGTTATTTATAGTAGATTTACTATATTAGTTTTTTTTAGGAAATATACACACAAAATTAATGACTAAATTAATTGATTAATGTTGAACTAAATACGTACTCTTACCCAACTAACGAATTTAACTAAACTAATGTATAACCATTTTAATAGTCTGTGAAATTCGATAATGACGCAACGTACAATATGTATTAGAGATCGTTTCACTGTCAATGACCATGAACTTATTTTCGTTATGTCTCACGCGTAAGTTTTCAATGCGTTTTCTAGAATAAATGAAAAGATCGAGAAAAAAGACCGAAGCCGAGCAAAAAGAATGCAAAAGTCACATCTCCTAGTTCAATCGGTCGATGATAGTTTTCAACATTATCTTCCGTTTTATTCAAATGATTTGTTACATTTTTATGAAACAATTCCTCCCAAGCTCTGTTCCAAACGTTCAGAATTCCAGACTGTGCCAGACGCATAAGCAGATTGTTAACACGATGTTTTAAAGCCGAGTTGTGAGGCATTGACAATGTGGCGTAGCTTACTTTAACGAAATTCTTAGAGGTATGTAATTTATAAGTTGCTATTAACGGTTCTAAATAATATTGATCATCAATACAAGCGACTGATGGATCTTTGATGCAATCTTTACAATCATCTACTCCAAACATAATTTTATTGTATAACGGTGTGTTATTAATATAGTTCTTAGTTCCATCACGTACGTAAATTCTAGTGTAACGATGATCCTCTAGATCTTCTAGAGTCTCGACATTTTTTCTGTACATAGGTTTGGTCAGAAAAGCTGCGAGATGTCCCGAAAACGTTGCCTGGATGATCAGAAAATACAAGAATATAACAAAAAAAAATATTCGTATCTTAGCTGTGTCCATCCGTGTGTAAATCGAATTGCCTATCAGTAATCTCAAGCAGTCAAAAACCGCGAAAACTAATTTGAAATTCTTTTTACTATTTGATCGATAAATTACGATGAATACAATCAAAAGGATGATCAAAGTTGCGATGGGGGTTAGCCACCCGTAAAACTCAAACATTTTTTCCAAAGGCGTCGCTAATCCACGATTGTGCGTTACTATCTGCTCGTAGAGTGAATGGAATGGATACGTCGGAGAAATGAAGTTCATCGAATCGAAGTATTCACAATCGTCTATCCAAGAGATCGGTGTAAGCCCTATCTCAAACTTCATCATCAGTATTGCGAACACAATTAGTTCGCAATCACCAGACGTGCCATAAATTTTTATTTTTATATCCAAATAGTCTGTTAATACTTTGCTGAAAAGTCCATCTTTTAAAGCAAATATGGAATTGACTTCTTTGGTATTATTAGCTTTAGTGATTAATGCATAAATGTTTTCTGAGATTGGATAAGTGCTATGATAATTTGTTTTTGCTATTGCTAGGATCGTGTAGCCATTAAGTTTTGCAGTACGATCAAAGAATATATTCTTGCAGAGCTGAGAACCTTCTGAAAAAAATGTCTGTTAGTTGCGGTTTTTGTACTCCTACAATTCGTATAATAAAATTGAGATTAAATGTATCAGAAGCCAATTTATTCGCAACAAAATTGGACAAATATATCAAAAGCATAGAAATATATGTAATACATATAATTCTATATTATTCTCTGTAAGGACGTCTTAAATCTGTACAAAATTGTCCGACCAAATTATTTTTGATTTTATTAGAAAAAAAATTAACAAGGGCTACAAAACTATCAGCTCAACCATAATAAATAAACAGCCGAATTAATTTTTGCTTTTTTGATATTTGTGTATCTTTTGCCATATAACATGACCGGGGACTGTTTTTTTTTTTTTTTTGTTTTTTCATCAAATTGAGAAAAATCAAGCAAACTATTTCAATGCATTCAACCTTTCAAGTTCTCAATGAATGTTTACATTAATTAGAATAATATTAAGACTTATGGATCCAATTTTATAAATAAATTATAAATAAAAATAGCTGCCAGGGGACAGAGTTTTCAAGTGGCCCAGACACATATTTCCAGCACAATCGGTGCTTTGACACTAAATAAAATGGCGATAAAGCACTAACAGCCCTATGGTTATTAACTCAAGGCTAGTTAGATCCTTATAAACCTTACAAAAGGTAAAATAACACGCTGGATTTTTTTTTTTGGTTTTGAATTTCTGGCAAGGGACTGATCTTAAAAGGCCTGGGACAAACTTTGGTTTAATGAATTTAATGAAACAAATTAATTTTCGGTACTATTTATTGAAGAAGATTGTTAGTTAAATAATTAACTTTATAAACATTATGGGCCAAATTATATATTATGGACGAATAACTTAAAATTTAATCTTAAATTAACAATTATTTTTTTCTTCATGACCCATTATGTATATATAAATTAAAGTTTTCTTCATGCCTACTGGTCAAGTGACTAGTGAACCTTATTCAAGCCAAGCGATGGACATTCCATCTGCACTATTGGTCGAGAGACATTCTCTCTTTGCATTAGTTCTATGGGGTCCATTGAACTTGAATACTAGTAAAGCTGGAAGTTTTGTGGTATCTGTTCAAGTTGTAAAGATGTTAAACAAATGAAAGAAAATGAAAGAAACTAGATGAGAGCAAAGATAAACTTTGAAAAAATAAATGAGGTAGGTTACCAAGCCAGGAATCGAACCTGGATCTCCCTGATAACATGTCAGGAGCTCTACCAGTTAAGCTACCGGGCCCCTTCGACCATCCACCTTTCTCAGTCCACTCTTATACTCTCGATACTTTACTTACTTTTCCCTTCTTTTTATTCTCCCCACTCAAACTACGTACTACGATGGTATTGTAGTAATTATTGAGGCGCTATTACAAATTAACAATTATTTTTTTCTTCATGACCCATTATGTATATATAAATTAAATTTATTTTTTCAAAGTTTATCTTTGCTCTCATGTAGTTTCTTTCATTTTCTTTCATTTGTTTAACATCTTTACAACTCGAACAGATACCACAAAACTTCCAGCTTTACTAGTATTCAAGTTCGATGGACCCCATAGAACTAATGTAAAGAGAGAATGTCTCTCGACCAATAGTGCAGATGGAATGTCTATCGCTTGGCTTGAATAAGGTTCACTAGTCACTTGACCAGTAGGCATGAAAAAAACTTTAATTTAATCTTAAAGTTTTAATTTTGGGAATGGGACAGCCCAGGGGATTGTTATTTTGGTGGTTTACGAATTTATAGCAAAAAAACTAAAATTTATTTCATTTTAGTTTTCAATGCTCCAAGTAGAAATGTTGTTTTACTTTCGTAATAAATTCTTTTTAGTAACGAAATAACAATTTTTCTAATAAAAAAATACCTGGGACAGCAAAAAACATCCTTACAGAGAATCACCCATATACATATAATAAAATATATAAAGTTTAGTTAACGAATTTCAGAACTATCAAAATTTTTTTAAAATTAATTTTTCTTAAAAAAAAGTTTTTTAGGTTTGGAAAAAAATAATTTTGAATGAAAATTCTCAACAAATACATTTCTTGTCACAAAAATATTCTTTTTTTTTTTTTTAAATAAAGTTTTTTACTCAGTGTAGTAATTATAATAATAAGTATGCGACAAATTTTTTACACAAAAAAAAGTTATTACCAAAAATATGTTCTTGGATCAAAAAAATTTTCTTTATAGTATTTTTCCCCTTCTCAATTCGCTGGGTGCGTAAGGCATAGTGGGGGACACAAAACTGATGTCAGCGCCCGCTGCGGGACAATACAGAACTAAGGGTGGCTTTTTATTACTAAAAGCTATGAAAATAACACGTGTGTTAGTTTATTTAAATAAATAAAATAAAATGGGTCATCAAAATTGTTGTGTAGTTAATTGTAAAAATACTAGTAGAAATAGTGATTGTAAATTTTATAAATTTCCGGTTGCCAATTGAAAATTAAATCAGTGAAAAAAATGGATAGCTGCTGCTCAACATCTCTCATATGTTCAGCCAGGATTAAATTTTTACCCTTTATTAAAGTTTGTGGTTGAAAAATAATATTATGGGTAATAGATTGCAAAATTAAATAAATAATATAAAAATTTAAGATACATTCGTAAATATATAGTTATGTTAAATAGAGCTATTCGTTATTTTTTATATAATTTCAGATTGTTATATATTTAATATTAATACTGATTTTTCATTTAATATTAATTTAACAATAAACACCTTGACAGATTTTAACACCTGATTAACCTAATTCACTTGAGATTTGTTTTAGTTATTGAGTTTATTTTCCGTACTATTTTCAACTGACCCAAGAAAAAATTTTTAATTTAATCTACATTCTGTGTAATATGTCACATTTTACATAGAAAACAAATTTTTTTCAAGTTTATTTAATTGTTTAAATAACTATTTGGCATCTAATACATGTAAATTTTCTTAAAAAAGCCACCGTAAGTTGTATCGTCAGGTGGCGGTGGGGTCACGCACCCAGCGAATAGAGATTTAAATATTATGTGTCATTTTTTAAACTCACCATAATTGAATTTGGTTTCTTTGTTGTATACTGTCTTATAAGTCCACCATTGTATGGAATTATTATAAAAACGAATGTGCTGATATGTTTGAGCATCCCTCTTCCAAAGTGCTGGAGCAACATCCGCAAAAGAATTTAAAGTTACTATAACAATTTGTCCTTCTCTCGAAACAATAATAGACCTTAGAATTTAGAAATAGATCTTGATACCATTCAAATTCCTCAGCCACAATCGTAGGCCTGTAACCACCTTTGTCAAAAACGAATAGCGTTTCTATTCCCGGCACAGGTGACTTTTCAAACAAATCTATATCTGGCCTGCGAAGATTTAATTCGTCGTGAATCTCTACTAAAAATTTAATTCTCCGAGTCGGTGGTTTTTTGAACACCTCACTGTCATTCAGCAGAACAAAATCAACTACATTGTTCACTAGAAAAATTTTATCCGTGCCCCAAAATCCTATAGTTCCAAATTCCGATCGACAATTATCGAACAAGTATTTCTAAATTCAAAAATAATTAGTTAATAAAACGCCCATTAATATTTACTATTCCTATTAGCTTACCATCATATTATTGAACAAATCTAAACCGTCTCCAGATGGAACTTGAATTTGCCCAATCACAAAATTTTGAACCAACATTAAAACAATTAATTTTTTCATTTTCAAAGTTAGACTTACTGTAAGCAAGTTTGAGCTCTTACTGCTTGATTGCTGCGCATAATATTGATATTCTTACATTTATCTGTAATTGTTTAGTCACTATAGTTTATTTTGTAAATATCCGGTCTTTAATTAAAATAAAAATGACGTATCATGATCTCGTTGTTAGCGTGACTGTCAAAACAGTAGCAAATATTTGTGGAACTCAATTTATTGATCGTTACACATTTTATAAATATTACAGACTTGGTAAGCTGAATCCAACAATGATAAGCAATTAGTAGGGCTGAAAGATATTTATTCTTTAATGACGAGCATTAATAGAAACATTTACATAAAAATGTACAGCTCAGTTCACATTTCTATGCAAAAAAAATTCATCCAAACTGTTAACGGTACAATCTCTCAAATAGTCTGCGAAATTCAAAAATATAAAAACGTACGATAAGTATTATAGATGGTTTAATTTTAGATAAACAAATTTTAGCAAATCTTAATCAAGTTTTCTGCAATAAAACACACGATCGAAGAAAAAAGACCGATTCCAAGCAAAACAAATGTGAAGATAACATCCTCCAGCTTAATCGGTCGATGATAATTTTTGATGAAATATTCAAATATTTTCATTTTTAACTTCTCGCTACGAAAATCGACGATTTTCAAAAATCGGGAAGTTATTGTTTTCACCCCGTTTTGCAAAAATCGAGTTTTCATCAGATCTCGACGTTTGAAGGTCACAGGAAGCTTCCCTGACTATCCCCGCGAGGTTGTCACGGCGTCTGTATGTATGTGTGTGTGTGTGTGTGTGTGTGTGTGTGTGTGTGTGTGTGTGTGTGTGTGTGTGTGTGTGTGTGTGTGTGAAAGTATGTGAACCGCTTATAAGTTTCGAACGGCTTGACCGATTTCATCGCGGTTGGTGCCATTCGAAAGGGCTTGACCAAACTTAGATTTTGAAAACTATTTGGACCGATTCAGATCAATAGATTTTGAGAAATTTTCAAAAAACTGAAAAAAAAAATTTTTTCAAATGTGATTTTTTTGGAATAACTTTTAAACGGCTTAATAGTTCAATTCCAAAAACTAATCAGCTCTTAACCTCAAAAAACCACGTCGATCGCCACCAGTCCGGTCAAAATCGGTTGATTCATTCGAGAGATATCGTGAACGAAAAAAAACCGAAAAAAGTGTTTTTTCGGAATAACTCCGAAATTCCTAGCGCGATCAATTCAAAATTTAAGATTCTTTGTGAGGCTTAAAAAACTGCGTCGAATGCTTCTAACCGCGTAAAAATCGGTTTATTCATTCAAAAGTTATTGTGGTTTAAAAATTCAAAAAATAGTGTCATCAAATCTCTATCAGACTTTTGAGCTCGAAGAGCTTTAAAGGATAGGAAAGCAATCTCTTTGAGCTCGGAAAGCTCAAAATAACCCATAAATTGTATTTTTGAACTTGAAGAGCTCAAAAACATCATTGGTGCAATTTTAAGCGCCTAAGTATGAAACTAGCGGGAAGTTGCAGGGATGGCCTTCAGGGTCAACCGTTTTCCTAATTTTTTTTTCTTTTTTGACCCCTATTTTGGAACCAAAGGTCCTGAATTCCAGACTGTATCAAGCGCATAAGTATATTATCAACGTGGTGTCTTAAAGCCCAGTTAGGAGTCATTGTCAGTGAGGCGTAGCTAAACCTAACGAAATTTTTAGGAGTGTGCAAATTATGGCGACATATTAATTTTAATAAAAATTGTTGTTGATCAATGCAAGCGACTGATGTATCGTTGATGTATTGTTTACAATAATTGCCAAATACAGTTTTGTTGTATAACGGCGATCCTTTGATGTAGTCTTGACTCATTTTAGTTGCGTAAATATGAGTGTAATGAGGATCCTCTAGATCTTCTAGAGTCTCGACATTTTTTCTGTACACAGGTTTGGTCAAAAAAGCAGCGGAGGTGCCCGGAAAAAGTTGCCTGAATGATTCTTAAACATTGCTGCTGCTTTTATTTTGTAGCCATCGAGTTTTTCAGTGCGGTCAAAGAACATATTTTTGCAGAGCTCAAAACCTGCTGAAATTAATAACTGATCCTTAAAATTTTTCCTATACTGTGATGGTAAAAAAAAAACAATTCATCTTTGTTAAAAAACGATTTTGTTTTGCAATTTTAACACCGATTATTGTGATTGATCTGTAAGTATTTTTGTCTTTAGCGTGTGATTTTATATTTTCTACACAGAAATAACGGATTTCTTGCCCCGGGTCATTTTTTTTTCGACTCAAAAAATGTTTGTGCATTTTGGATTAGAATCGAAAATTTTATCTGGTCAAAAAAAATAATTTTCCAGAATTATATTACTTAGACTTGAAATTTTCAATTATTTCACTAGTAAAATTCACTAGTAAAATTTCATACTGTCCTTGAGATTATTTTATCTCATCTTGATGAAATAGTTTATTAATTAAAGTAATATTTTTTGTCCATTAAAGTTATTAAATTTAAGGTAAAACAATTATTTAATCTCGAGCCATAATTATCTTCGTTCTAAGAAAATAGCAGTACCTAATACGCCTAAGCAATGCCTAGTTAACCATAAAAGTATTTTTAATTGAAATATAATTGACGTGTTATGTTTTATAGAAATAACTTTAAGTTTACAAGATTCAATGTGTTAAGAATGTGAATTAATTAGTATTTTAAATCAAATCTTAATGTACTCAGTTAAAGCTCATCAAATATTACACTTAAATGATGTTAAGAAAATGTCCTGGTAGCCGCGTTTCCAGCTCTTCTGACATCATTTAAGTGTAATATTTGATGAGCTGATTGATGTTTTATCGTTTTCCGAAAAAACCTACGAAGAAGATGTCTTGGTAGCCAAGTTCCCAGCTCTTCTGACATCTTTTTTCCTTTACGCACACCAAAAACCCTAATTTTATAATTTGTTGTAATGAGTTGCAAGAGCCAAACGGTCCCTGATAGCCACAGTTTCAGACCAAACAAGTTGGTGTCAGATAGTCGGATTAGCGTTGGGTTGAGAAGGGCGCATACTATTATTATTATCTTGAGACATTTTATCATTTAATCACAATATCTAGATGACACAAATATCGTACAACTTTATTAATACACAATTATAGTTTCTTGTAACAATGTTTTACTTAAGCGTAGCACACACACACACATACACACACAATGTTATCTAGTCACTACACTAAAAGTATAATTTAATATTATTATTTAATTATTAACAATTATAATTTATTTAATACACTGAACTAGCAATATGAACAATATTAACAAATAAGATATCGTTAATGTTAAACGTTAGAAATAATAAAATGACGACAGACTTGGATAAGAGAACGAATCCACGGTCAGAAGGACAGCAATCAGTTATCGCTCACTGTTCAGAGAGAACTGACTCTTCTCAAAACTTATTTTTCAATCCGTAGCTCCTTCAGGTAATTATTCTGAAAAAAAATGTACAAGCTACGTTTTGCAATTGTACATTCCGAAGATGTACACTTGGGTATTGCTGTCCCTTGACCGTGGCTACGTTAGACCCGCAGATGTGATCTTTCGAACCCGAGCCTACCGTCATAAAAGACTTAAGGAAAGTTTAACTAAAATTTCCTTAGCGGGTTAAGTCGTAAAAATTAAAATTCTAAGTTTTATTTTCTAGCTATAAACTAAAAGTGCTTAGGATTTTCCCATCCCTTGGGAAGAACCCAGCTATTCTCATCTCCGACATATATATTTTTTAAATACTAAAAAATATTTCTTAAATACAAAGAAATATTTTTTAAATACTAAGAAATGATTTCTTAAATACAAAGAAATCTTCTTAAATATTAAGAAATCCTTCTATCAGTGTATTGAATTTGAAAACAATACATAAAGTCCATCTACAAATTAACTAGACTAAAAACCGATCAAACTTTTAAAACTTTTTAGTCTCATTAAATTAGAAACAGCATAAAATATTCATAGTTGCTCAATTATTTTACTAAAAAGTTATTTAGACTTTATACAGATCAAAAATAATTTGAATATAGTAAACCAAATACAGATGAAAATGTTTTTAAAAATTCAAATACAGATCAATAAGTTCAAATGCAGATTATTTAGCTTGAAATCAGTTAAAATTTTTCGACCCGGGATAGTAAACCGTACATGGACAAGTAAAATCATTTTATTATTTGGTAACAAGAATTATTAGTCGCCTTCAATAAATTTGATTATATCAATACATCTGATTAAAGTTATTTATAGTAGATTTACTATATTAGTTTTTTTTAGGAAATATACACACAAAATTAATGACTAAATTAATTGATTAATGTTGAACTAAATACGTACTCTTACCCAACTAACGAATTTAACTAAACTAATGTATAACCATTTTAATAGTCTGTGAAATTCGATAATGACGCAACGTACAATATGTATTAGAGATCGTTTCACTGTCAATGACCATGAACTTATTTTCGTTATGTCTCACGCGTAAGTTTTCAATGCGTTTTCTAGAATAAATGAAAAGATCGCGAAAAAGACCGAAGCCGAGCAAAAGAATGCAAAAGTCACATCTCCTAGTTCAATCGGTCGATGATAGTTTTCAACATTATCTTCCGTTTTATTCAAATGATTTGTTACATTTTTATGAAACAATTCCTCCCAAGCTCTGTTCCAAACGTTCAGAATTCCAGACTGTGCCAGACGCATAAGCAGATTGTTAACACGATGTTTTAAAGCCGAGTTGTGAGGCATTGACAATGTGGCGTAGCTTACTTTAACGAAATTCTTAGAGGTATGTAATTTATAAGTTGCTATTAACGGTTCTAAATAATATTGATCATCAATACAAGCGACTGATGGATCTTTGATGCAATCTTTACAATCATCTACTCCAAACATAATTTTATTGTATAACGGTGTGTTATTAATATAGTTCTTAGTTCCATCACGTACGTAAATTCTAGTGTAACGATGATCCTCTAGATCTTCTAGAGTCTCGACATTTTTTCTGTACATAGGTTTGGTCAGAAAAGCTGCGAGATGTCCCGAAAACGTTGCCTGGATGATCAGAAAATACAAGAATATAACAAAAAAAAATATTCGTATCTTAGCTGTGTCCATCCGTGTGTAAATCGAATTGCCTATCAGTAATCTCAAGCAGTCAAAAACCGCGAAAACTAATTTGAAATTCTTTTTACTATTTGATCGATAAATTACGATGAATACAATCAAAAGGATGATCAAAGTTGCGATGGGGGTTAGCCACCCGTAAAACTCAAACATTTTTTCCAAAGGCGTCGCTAATCCACGATTGTGCGTTACTATCTGCTCGTAGAGTGAATGGAATGGATACGTCGGAGAAATGAAGTTCATCGAATCGAAGTATTCACAATCGTCTATCCAAGAGATCGGTGTAAGCCCTATCTCAAACTTCATCATCAGTATTGTGAACACAATTAGTTCGCAATCACCAGATCGTGCCATAAATTTTTATTTTTATATCCAAATAGTCTGTTAATACTTTGCTGAAAAAGTCCATCTTTTAAAGCAAATATGGAATTGACTTCTTTGGTATTATTAGCTTTAGTGATTAATGCATAAATGTTTTCTGGAGATTGGATAAGTGCTATGATAATTTGTTTTTGCTATTGCTAGATCGTGTAGCCATTAAGTTTTGCAGTACGATCAAAGAATATATTTTGCAGAGCTGGAGAACCTTCTGAAAAAATGTCTGTTAAGTTGCGGTTTTTGTACTCCCACAATTCGTATAATAAAAATTGAGATTAAATGTATCAGAAGCCAATTTATTCGCAACAAAATTGGACAAATATATCAAAAGCATAGAAATATATGTAATACATATAATTCTATATTATTCTCTGTAAGGACGTCTTAAATCTGTACAAAATTGTCCGACCAAATTATTTTTGATTTTATTAGAAAAAAAAATTAACAAGGGCTACAAAACTATCAGCTCTCAACCA
>NC_058164.1:23894926-23917044 GCF_020080835.1 Cotesia glomerata
ACTGTACCTAATATATATGAAATCATCAAACGTGATATTGCAAAGTTTGATACCTCTAACTATCCACCAAATAATATTTAAGATATTCCGTTAGTAAATAAAAAGTCTTAGGATTAATGAAAGATGAAAACAATGGTAAAATTATGTCGGAATTTGTTGGATTAAGAGCAAAACTTTACGCTTTCCAAATATATAAATCTGAAGAAGATCAAATTCAAGCATATGAGTCTGATGAAGAAATAAAAGATGATACGGTTAAAATGAGAGCAAAAGGTGTCAAAAACTCAACTTTGCGAACTATAACGTTTGATGATTATAAACCATGTCTATTCGATAATATAAGAGTAAAAAAAGATGAATATGTTATAAAAAGAAGAAATCATGAAGTTAATACACTTCTTCAAACGAAATTAGCTTTAAGTTGGGAAGATGACAAACGTCAACTTCTCAAAAATAGTACAGACACTTTACCATGGGGTTATAAAATATACCAAGTTCACAAAAGTTGCCAATATTGAAAAAAACTATTAAAAGACCAAGATTATTGTAAATTAAATTTTAAGTAATTAAAAGAAAAATTAATGTTATGTTTTTGTAATAATTATAAAAAAAAAAAAAAAATTTTTTTTCTGTTAATTTTTCATGTAAGGTAAAAGCCCCAATAGAGGATAATGTACCAGTATATGATCACTCCATGTATTTGTATACCTATATTTGTGAATATAGATATACAAATACATTGGAGGTACCAATATTAATACCGTCGTGTAATTTAAGAACAACAGATTGTCTTATTTTTATTTCTACTCCACAGTCAAGTCAGTTCTGGCTCAAACTTCCCCTGTTTATAGGATGTTAAACCTATGTAATATAATTGTAAAACCAATTTTGCAGTCCATGATTGCGACTTACTAGGATCTACTCAAATATTAACTACCAATGACATAAAGCATATCTGTTCTAGTAAACTTGCGTAGTTAACTCAAAATAAATTTTAAAGAACAAAGCACAGGAATTAATAAATCAGATTACATTTTAATTTTTAATGTAAATATATATTATGTTAATTTAACAAATATTTATCTGTGTTAACTATTTATGTGTGTCTCTCTTGTGTAAAAACTCGATGTAATTAAAATTATTATTAGTGGCCCTGTTAGCACGGCAATTGCTGTTGGGCCTAAATGTAAATAAATAAATAAATAAATAAATATACTGGTACGTGATCATCTATTGGGGCTTTTACCTTATAAGTACATTTTTTAACATAAATTTAATTGAATTAATTTATATTTTATTCTTAATTATGAAGGTTTAATAAGAAATTCGAACTTGTGATAAGCTGTTCCGAAATAATTCAAGTGAAGTTCTCCTGCTGAGGCCAAATCGATCAGTGAAATTAACTTCTCTTAATCATCAATAAGCTTCCGGTTGGTTCGATTCTGTAAGTAGATTGAAAACTCGTTTTCCACTATTTCCAAAATTTTGTGTTGACTTTCTTAATTTCCGTGATTTGATAAATTCTACCCAATTGCAGTTCTTCAAACTTTTTAGTTGGTAAAAAGTTCGGTAAGTTGTTGATTTTATTGATAGCACCTCAAATCCATTTTTGAATTATTAAACTAAGAAATTGATAGATAATAGTTAATAATAATAGAAATTAGTTATAAAATAGAATAATGAAATAAATGACTTATTCGATTTTCTGTAGAATACACAATTTCAAATATTTTTACTTAAATAATTATACCAAGGTAAATTTTTGCACGATGGAAAATATGTCTGTCGACACTCAATGTAAATTTTTGGAAAATCCAAAAGTGCACAACTCATAATTCTAACTAATTTTTATTTAAATTTTCATTCATATAATTTAGTACCTACCTTTCAATCACTTTCCTTTTAAAGTTGAAGCTTTCATTCAATTCCTTCGTCTGCCAGGAAAGTTATTTTAGATTATAAGTCTAAATATGTCTAATTAAATCCTTCAACTTCCTAACAAGCTCATTTCAAGATTGTCTACCTAATAAACTTCACAAAAGCTTAACGTACATCCTTTAAGTTATAGCTAATGATTTAATATATTCATACAGATTTAATCCACCTCGAAGAAATCGCCGCAGAAAAGATAAATTTCTTGACTGGAGAACAAAATTCTTGGCTCAAGAAAATTTGTCGGGTGCCTGAAGGAAGACCGAAGTTGTGTTGGCCGAAGTAAAAATTTTTCTTTAAATTCCATTCTTAGTGAAAGTCATTTTTTCTTAATTCAAATTATCATAAATACTTGATATAATAAATTTTTATATTTGATCAAGATTTTTAGATACTTTAGGGAAGCAGCGCCACCTACTTCAGCTGAGAAAAAAATTTTCTCACCTTGAGAAAATTTTTCTCGAGAATATTTGATACCCATTTTATATTATTTTAGCGTGCAATTATACATATTGAATGAAAAAAAAATGATGAAATATTATTTGATCTTCCCATTTGACATGTTAATCAATAAAAATATTAATGAAAATTTACTTCTATCTTTATATTTAATTTTTTGGAGCAAGAGAGAAATTTTCTCAACAAGAAAATTAACTTCTATCAAGAACTAAATTTTTTGAGCTTCGAGGCTGAATTTTCTCAAAACAACAAGATTTTCTTGACTTAAATAAATTTTCTTGGATCAAGATACGTATTTTTTAAAGCAAGAGAATTTATTTTTTTGGAATGAGTGATATTTCTTGTTAAAAAAAAAAAATTTTTTTTTCGCTTAAGAAAATAATTAGGAAAAATATTTCCTTGGCTCAAGTGAACCTTTTTTTCTGTGTTCTTTTGTAATTCTTGTCATAAAATTTCAGAGTAAAGATCAAAAACTAAATTTTTTGGAGCTCGAGGCTGAATTTTCTCAAAACAAGATTTTCTTGACTTAAGGAGGTTCGAGCGAATCTAACGTAAAAAATAATTTCCAACTTTGAGCTTTGAAATTAAGTATACGTATAAATAAATACGTCATTTATCTAATCCCAAAATTTTAAAAAGGTTTACCGTTCAGTAACTTAGATATTAAATTTAAAAAATCACATATTTAATCTCCTTATACACGGGCTCTTATGGCGGACAAACTTTTGTCGAGACTTTAATTATTTTTTTCAATATTAACCTCCCAACTTTAACGGATAAAAAACGATACACAAGAAACTTGGATTATTGCAAAATTTAAAAATAATTTAATAATAATACATTACCGATATAATTTTTGAAATATTTAAAGTCAAATTTTATGTTTGTACCTCGTTTATCGTCAGCCATTTATTCGAATAAAGATTTGACAACATCGCGTCAACAGCTGAGAAAAAAGAAAAGGATAGAAATATAGTTACAGAGAGAGCTATGGACGGTGTGGCTTAATGTATATAGAATAATCGAAAGGAAATTTAGTATAGACCGGATAGCTCAAACAGAGTAGCCGACATGTCTTCGGAAGGTTCTGGGTTCGAATCCCAGTCCGAGCTATCTAATAATTTTTCTCGCATATTCTATAAACCTCACATTAAGATGATCCTCTCCACATTCCTTTCTCAATCCTTTCCTACCAATATCCTGTTACGTGAATGTGGAACGCTTCACGTAATAATTACCGTAACTCCTACCCTTTCCCGCTTCACAGCATTATTTATATTTGTAGGATGCACCATGTGTAGTTTGCACCATTAATGTTTAACTCACACACTCATCCACGTCTCTGTTATGGGTATAATCAAGCGCGCTATTGCCAAATCTGTTTATTTATTCCGGCAAGTAATAAATACCAAAGTCATTTTATTACTTTACTTTATTAAATAAGTAAAAATCATCAATTAATAAATTGTTTAAATTATTTTAAATTAAAATAAAGAATTTTGAGGAATATTGGGAAGACTAAAAATTAAAAATTTTAACGTTATTTTGACTCATTAGTTACGCTCGAACTTCCTTAAATAAATTTTTTTGGATCAAGATACGTATTTCTTAAAGCTCGAGAATTAATTTTGTCTAAATAAGTGAAATTTCTTGTCAAAAAAAAATTTTTTTTTCTCAAGAAAATAATTAGGAAGAAAAATATTTTCTTGGCTCAAGCCTTTTTTTTTGTGTACTTTTATAATCCTTGTCATCAAATTTCAGAGTATTTCATTTTCAATTTCTTTCCATCAAATTTCGGCAGTAGATTGACGCAAAGTTAAAATTAGCTGGCCATCAACAAGTTAGCACTCTTTCTTACCGACTCTACCAACAGATGTCGCAGTACCGTCAAACAAAAAGCTTCCAATAACGAAAGAGTCACTAACACTAATCACCAATCAGCAGTCTCTCGTCACTCATCAACCCTTCTTCCCGAAACAAGAATTTCCCCGCAATCTTAAGTTAATGCAAGTCTGGAAGACTACTCAGCTTTGTAAATAGCATTTTGTAACTGCAAATAAGTAATTTTCCAAGTAATAAATTACCGAGAATAGAATTAAACCACCCAGCAAATGATTTGACAGGATACATACTGAGATATATATCTATTCATCTGTATAACCGAGTAGCCTAAGGCAATTCTCGTTGTCATTGTCTCTCTCGTATCATATCATATGGGTGGCAGGTAGTTACCGAGTTAGTTGATTGGTTGCCTACAGGGAGCGAGTTAGTGTGGAGTAGATTTAACGGAGTATATCGTATATCGTATATCGTATAGCTGAGTGTATAATAGCAGAGTAGAGTAGAGGTAGAACCATGCAACCGAGTAATGGGTATATATCCTATCCGTACACACAACACAACACTGGAGCATAATAGCAGAAGCTTGTGAGTGAGTCTGGTGATGTTATAATAGAATACCGATGTTAGTAATACCATCGCTAACATAACCACACATTCTGGTCTGTGTTAGAGCTTGCAGACGTAGACGTAGACCTACCAACCGATTGACTGGTCGAGCTGAAGCTCAGTCCAACCAATTTGCATCACATTGTCTGTTCGTTATGGCTCCATCTGTCTCGTCGAACACCACACCACCAACACAACCAATCAGGAACATCCCCAATTCACACGCGCTTACTTTCGAGCTTTCGTTCTTGTTACTTGTTACTTTATTACTCTCTTTCTCGTCAATTCGCTCAAAGTTATCATTATTAATCATTATGAGCTTATTGGCTCGTCTCTAAGCCCCCGATTCGATCAAACACACCGCAGGATCTAATTACGAGATCGTTATCGTTTTTATTAACTTTCAGGCTCCCTTTGTGTTTCTTCGGGTAATTTTATTTTTAAAATGGAAAATTTTTGGCGTTCAACTGCCAATAAGTGTAATAGACCTACGGTCTTTTTTTTCTTGTTGGAACCCTTTGTTTTGATAAAAAGGTGCAATTGTTAATATTTAAAAGGGGAAAAAATTTTGTTTATTCTGGAAACAATAGTGTATTGAAGACAAGCACGAGCTTTGATCTTTAGACTTTAGACTCTTTTAAAGCTCTCGAGCTTTTGTCTCAGTACGCACGTCGCCGAACCCATCACTCAGAACTCCCCTAGAGGTTCACTTAAAAATATCAACTAAATAACTTTATTTATTATTTACGCGTCAATCCTGTTATGAGTTCGGCTTTTATTTTTAAAAGGAGTTAAGAGTTTAGAACTTTTAATTTTTATAATATTCAATTCTATTATTATTTATTAATTGCTTTTTCATGTATTTACATTTTTGCAATAGAGGTTACAACAGTATTTCAATCTTTTGTTTATTAAAGTGAAAATATTTTTATAATATAAAAATATTTTTATAATATTCAATTTAAAAATTAAAATCATTCTTATAAAATTTAAAAAAATTTTTAAGGGTTTATTTTTTTTTTTATTAATTCTTACCATTTTCTGCCAAAATTTGAGAGTAAGACGCTATCATTTTTATTTTCAAAATAAAAAAAAAATCATAATCTTCGGAGATTTTTTATAATAAATATTTTTCCTTGAAATTTTGGTCGTCAAATTAAAGCACACTGAAAAAAAAGTTTTTTTTCACTCAGGAAATTTTTCCTTCCAGTAAAGAAACTGGAATTCTTGTGTGGAGAATTTCAAAGTTTTTTTCCTACACTAAAAAGTATAGTGGTTTTTAAAAAACTCGGTTTTTTCCTCAGCAAAATACCAAAATAAAAATATGACCGACTTAACCTCATTTGACACAGATGCAAATGATGTCTTTATAATACTGTGGATTTTTTTATTATAATTGATTAATTAATTATTATTAATTTATCAATTATAATTAAATTAAGAAAAATCAAATTAATTGTAAGTAGCAATCTTGTAGTCACAATGTGACCTCCGTGACTAAAAAAATGTGAACTATAAAAAAATTTTAATTTTGCTTTATTAAATAATGAATTGTGTTAAATTGCACTGTACTTTCTAAATTGACGTTTTTAAAGATATAAGCTTCATTCCAATCGTTACACTCATCAAGAGCTTTCATTTGAGTACCCACATGCATTTTATATATTTTTCATATATTCATATATATAAATATATAAAATATATGAAAAATTGATGTGGGTACTCAAATGAAAGGTCTCGATGAGTGTAACATCGGGATGAGCTTAAATCTTTAAAAATGTCAATATTTCACAAGATAAAAGGTTATTTCTTAATTATGTATCTAGAGATAGAGCATTTTTGAATGCAGCCTAAATACTTATCATTATAAATTGACTATCGGTAAGAGTGAAATGAAACCTTGAAAAGGCACAAATTAAAGTCAAGAACTTTGCAATGACACTAAATTTCACTAAAAAAACCGATTTTATTATAATACTATCCTGGAAACAATATTTTCCTTATTCTCTTTATATAGATTAAATTTAACAAAATTTAATTAATCATAATAATTCAATAAAAAAATTAAATTAATTATTAATTAAATCGTAGAAAAATTGAATTTTTAATTACGTAAATCCCATTGGAGCAACTTTTTCCGTACCCAAGTACCATCCAAATTATGATATCAATTGTAATACAGCTTGGTAATTTTTCAATAAATTTCAAATCAGCACAACTTTTTAAATGTAAAACAAACGAAAAATCCCATTTTTTTTTATATTACGAAACGCATATTGGATAAAAATATTTTTCTTCCAAAAAACCATCACTTATTTAAATCATTAATTTTATCAGTAAAATATTAATGAGCTTAATCATTCCATTTATAATAAATGCCTCGAATGAAATTAAACCATCACCCGAAGGCCTAAAGCAGACGTTTCTTTGTTATAACGAGTTTTAAGATTCTCACCCGTTGTACTTAAATTTTCAGAACGTCGGTGCTCGCTAACAGAGTTTGAGAAAGTAATAATTTAAAGCATCCGCAGCGAATCTTCCATGATGATGTTTACCCAAGAAAACTCTCTCCACTTTTCCGTATATATATTTAACATCTTGTAAGCCTGAAGAAGCCGGAGCTATAAATTTATATCAGTCATAAAATATATATTTAAAGTATTGACAACTGAAGAACCCATGTCCTGCCTAGTAGTATTATAAACTCTCGAGAGATTAAAATCCGGTATCCTGTCAGTCATCTTAATCTGACCAGCCTGGTCGGAGGAAAAAGCTCCGATCAAATTATTACCGTAGCAGTAGCAATAGCTGCACTGTCCATGTTACAGATCATGTCAAAGATCTGCAAAAGGAAAAAAAAAGGAAAGAAGGAAAAGCAATAAAGCGAAATAACAAAACTTAGTATCCATATGAGTAAAGAGTAAACGAAATAAAACTAAAAGTATATTGGTAAGATGTCTGAGTCCTTCCCCTCGGCTGGTCTCCCACGGGCACAGCGCCCTCCCAGGCTCTGGCCGGGAAAGGAGTGAGGAGGAATGGAAGATGGCGTAGCGCCCGTCTCTACAATCGAGAAACCCCGACCTGAGAGTGAGGCCGCGGGCGCAGTCTCTCTTCGTCCTTCAACGGAGGGTAACCAACCCCCAGCTACTTATTCGCGAGTAAGTGAGTAAGAGCGTCCCTATTTACTCCCTTCGGTTCCACAGTCAGTAGTTGAGCTTCTATAGCAGCCTCCTTCCCTCACCTCACTTCCGTAATGCCCCTCGTTGCATTTTAAATCAAAGCCCGGAGGTAACGCAATCACCAAGCATCACGACGCTTCCACAATTTTCTACTTTAAGCTACTTTATGTATTAGCATCTCCCCTTTCTTCGCGCCCACCATCTGTCCTTTGCTCACACAAAGTACCTGCTCCCATCACTTGGACACCCCTACCTAGTACCTTCAGAGTCCTGTCCTTTTCATCAACCCTTACTCCTATCTTGTATCTACCTCTCTATTCCGTCCGCATTACATCCCATTACTGTTTTACTCGTAATGTCATCTGGGAGCCAAAACTCCAGACATCCTTGCGACAACCAATACCTTTTTCTAATCAGGTAACCTTGTTGTCCAAATTTATTGGATTTGTTGTAGCTGCATCTCAGCTCATGATCAGAATCTGATTATGAGCTTCTGATTATAGTCAGAAGATAATTATGAGCTTCTGATTATGAGCTTCTGATTATGATCAGAAGCTGATTATGAGCTTCTAATTATGATCAGAAGCTGATCATGAGCTTCTGATTATGATCATAAGCTGATTATGAGTTCCTGATTATGATCAAAAGCTGATTATGATCAGAAGCAAATTATAAGCTTCTAATTATGATCAGAAGCTGATTATGAGCTCCTGATTATGGGCTTCCGATTATGAGCTTCTGATTATGATCAGAAGCTGAATATAAGCTTCTAATTATGATCAGAAGCTGATTATGAGCTTCTAATTATGATCAGAAGATGATTATGAGCTTCTGATTATGATCAAAAGCTGAATATAAGCTTTTAATTATAATCATAAGCTGAATATAAGCTTTTAATTATGATCATACGCTGATTATGAGCTTCTAATTATGATCAGAAGCTGATTATGAACTTCTGATTATGAGCTTCTGATTATCAGCTCCTGATTATGAGCTTCTGATTATGATCAGAAACTGATTATGATCAAAAGCTGATTATAAGCTTCTCATTTTGATCAGAAGCTAAATATAAGCTTCTAATTATGATCAGAAGCCGATCATAAACTTCTAATTATCATAAGAAATTGATTATAAGTTTCTGATTATAATCAAAGCAATGGTAATTCTATCCAGAATGACTTTTGTAGAAATGTTTTCCGTCCCATAACTACTTAAGTATCTAAAACAAGCAAATCTAGTAAAACATAAAGAGTTAGAGTGTTTGCTGACAATTGCCGAGTGACAGCATTACCGAAATAAGTGTATTTGTCATTCCGTTATTTGGCCAATAAAACCACGTGGGTTTTCACCCCCTTCCGTATCCGTGTCGAACTATCTGTCGTGTCTGTTAGATGTTATAGTGTAACAGCAAGTGGGGACGTGATGTGGATCACCGCCTACATTATGAAGGACGCAAGCGCGGCACGCCTATCAAACGCACGCTTTCGGTCCAGTTAGTGGATGCTGTATCTGGATAGACACGCGCTGATACTTGTCGGGCAAAGCTTCTTCAGATCTTAACCCAGTCGTCTCAGATCTGTCTCAGGTTATAACCGTGCCACCAATTAAATTAGTGATAGTGATACTCTAACGGTGGATTCAGTGACGAAAGGTGCAATGACTAATTCGAATTAGTTATAACCTGGTGTGTCTGTTGGTAATTTGTTAATCTGCTACAGGTGATGTTGGATTGTTACCAGTTGTTGTAGTATTGTTGTTAACATCCTCAGACACGGGATTTGAAGGTTTGTTGAGGTGCGTCGGGGACGACGCTTGCAGCAACGACGAATTCAACCAGGATAGCAGGCGAATCTGGAGGTCCTGGGAGTTCCGCGAAGTCGCGGTGGAAATCGGAAAAGTGTTGTTCAGCCACGAGTCCAGGATTCTCACCCCCGGCGGTGGTGCTGTCTCGCCCGGAGGCACTCAGCCTCCTGCGAGCCCACCAACCGGACATTATTCTCAACACAGTCCGCCGCTTATCAAGGTATTTATCATCCTGGTTCTTTTTCACTCCTTTCAAACTAAAAGCAACTTGTCCAACCTATGTCCAGGTCAGGAATGTCATTGTCCTGCTAAGATTAAGTGGTCACGTATTTTTGGCGTTAGCGTTTGTTCAGAAACTGGCAAAAAGATCCTAAGGACTATAAATTATGACGGGTATAAGGTATAAAGATAGCTGTCAGATACAATTTTAGTGAGACTTTATTCCCAGGAAGGAATCTCCCGGGAATTGGCATCAACAGAGGCAGCTGTCTGCGGGTGGATAAGCTTTTCGCCAGCACTAAAGCTCATCGGAACTTTTACCACAAATCATTGATCCTTTTATTTCGTTGTCCAATGTAGGCATTCCATAGTGACTGGTGGGACATTTGACTCTGGAATTCCATCAATTATAGATAATTATGTGACTGAAACTTATACTATAGTCAAATTTATCTTATAATATAGAAGAATAACTAATTAACAACATCTTTTTGTCAAAAACCTAGATTGCTTTTTCAGTTTCTCGTTATTATCATTTGATAGTGTGACTGGTGGGACTAAGAAAAATTCTTCTCTCTTACCAAGGTATACTTAAAGTCCAATTTCAGTTCGACCGATAAATTTTTAAAAAATACTTCCCTCAATACTAAATTTATCCTACAAACATTTAATATTATGAAAAATTAGACTGATTACCTACGTAGAAACAATTACAAAAATTTGTTTTTATTGTGACTGGTGGGACAGCCATTTGTGACTGGTGGGACATGCATTTGTGACTGGTGGGACAAGTACAAAATTTGTACATCAAGTTGTTTATTAAAAAGATTTTTATATTATTTCAACCTTAGAAACATTATTGTTTATATATTTAACTATAAATTATTTAGGATAATTAAAAAAAAAACTAATTAAAAAACACAAATAAAAGATTTAGCATGCTGACAACACAATCTTGATAAAATTAGGTGTTAATTAATAACGAACATAAAAATTTTTTCTTAAAACTATAATAATAAATATTTTTAGTTAATAACAAACATAAAATGAATTTGTTCTTAAAACTGTTAGAACAACATTTGACCGGAATATAAATTAGTACGGCTGAAAAGTTACTACACGGAGAGAAAAATATGGAAATCATTCCTGTAATTTTGATGAAATGTTTTCCTATACCATTTTAGGAGCGATTACTTAAATTATGGGAACTGTACCCATAATTTATGGAAATGGTTCTTATAATTATAGGGACAATACCTATAATTATAACGGTAATATCGGCATGATTCCCATAATATGTAGGAATAGCTCCCATTATATATAGGAATAGTTTCTATAATATTATAGGAACTATTCCTATAATATTATGGGAACCTTTCCCATAATATTATAGTGATGATGCCTAATAATATTGAGATATTTATCATTGTAACTCAAGTTATTTGTGACTTCGATGACCACTTTGAAGCATTTGAAATTATTAGTAATTTCGATAATTTTACTTGCTTCTCAATAACATCATTTGAAATATATAAAATAAGTAATATTGTTCATATAAATAATAAAAGTTACATACCCAAAAGGTGGATTAAATAAATATTCAACATATGTATTGTAAATAAATAATTTGTTTTAAAAATAAAATGAAATTGTAAAAATAAACAATGAATTTCCACAACTACTTTGCTCCTTTCATTGTATAGTGAGAAAATACCCCTTTTATTAGAGAAACTTTAGAATTACTGCAATATTTTTCAATATTATCTAACACAATAATAACTGAGTTGGAACAAACAATTTAAGATTAAGTAAACACGTGAATAAAAATTATGAAAAAGAAATTTTTTCACTCTAGTGAAAGATCAATTTTTATTTACAAAAAAAAATTTATTAGCAAAAAAATATGTAATAATTACTTTATACTTTTGATGCGATTACTCCATTATTACGAACATAAACATTTTTCTATTATTATCTGCGTCATTCCCATAATATCATAGGAACCATTCCTATAATATTATAGGAACCATTCCTTTAATAATATAGGGAGCATTCCTATCATATTATAGGAACCATTCCCATAATTATTGAAGCTATTCCATTATTGTATAGGAATGTTTCCAATAAACTATGGGTATGGTTCCCATAATGAGCATAGGATTGATACCTACCCGAGAAAAAATGTTTCTATATAATTATATATAATTGTATATAATCATATATGATTATATATGGAATCACATATATAATTATATACAATTATATATGATCATACATAATTATATATAATCATACATGATTATATATGGAATTGTATATGAGGTTATATATAATCATATATAATTATATATGACTATATATGGAGCAATATACAACCACGCACGATTATATATAGTTCCATATACAATTATATATAAGTATATAGAATTATATATAATCATACATGATTATATATGGAATTGTATATGAGGTTATATATAATCATATATAATTATATATGACTATATATGGAGCAATATACAACCATGCACGATTATATATAGTTCCATATACAATTATATATAAGTATATAGAATTATATATAATCATACATGATTATATATGGAATTGTATATGAGGTTATATATAATCATATATAATTATATATGACTATATATGGAGCAATATACAGACATGCAAGATTGTATATAGTCCCATATATAATTATATATAAGTATATAGAATTATATATGCTTATATATAATTAACAGACATAAAAATTTTTTTTTTGGTAATTACAAAAAGTGTAAAATGATGTTTATAATTACGTTTAAATAATTCTGAAATACAAAATTTGTCACATTTCCTATGAGATGTTTTGGTCTGCTCTGCTATTACCTAATAGTAAAATAATCATTATTTATTTTATTATTTAAATAAGTGTTATATTATAATGAAATTCGGTAAAATAAATAAATTATGAATAATGACTATCCAAATAAATATTAAAATCAATTTTTATATTCCATTTATGATAAACTCATATGATACATTATGTAGATCATAGAATCATTATTATCTAAGACAGCAGCACAGCAGACACTTCAAGACGCACAGAGATCACCAAAGTTAAGCAGCATTGGGCAGGGTTAATAGTTGGATGGGTGACCGCTGGTATTATAGCTATAAAATTATATCTAGATATTTTTTTTTGCATTTTAATTGGTTACACAGAATTGCGTAGGACCATATTAAATATTCTATCCATAAAATTAACCCAATAATTAATTAGATGTAATAAATATATAATTAAATATTGTTATATATAATTATATATAGTTATATATAATTAGATATGATTATATTTGGCCATTTTTCATATATAATCATATATAACCAATTTATATATAAATATATATAATTATATATAAATATTTTTTCTCGGGTATAATGATCATTTTATTATAGGAATCATTCCTATAATTTTTGGGAAGGTTCCTAGAAATTTCTCTCCGTGTAGTAGAGAAAAATCGATATTCTTATTGATTAAAAAAATTTTCTTTTACGAATTAGTTAAATATAGACTTTTTATAATAAATTAGGACTAAATTAGAACGAATTAGAGAAATTTTAAAATTTTACTAATTTTCCCATTTCGCATGGAATGCCCCTAATAAAGTTCTTGAAGTATCGATGCTGCTTAGGAAAAATCGTCGTCTTTCGCAATAGGCCTTCCATTAAGACAAGCCTTGCATTAAATGTTTTCACTGGATACATGATATGATAAATTAAATTCGATGAAGGAATTTAATAAACTTAGTGCTAGTAAGAGTGAGTGGCGCACGTCTGCCGTCCAATACTACCAACTTAACCTCATTAATAAATTAATTAGATATTATTGTGTTGGTAGCCGGGCAGCTGCGGGACTCCGCCGCCCTCATTCTTCCATCTTATTCCAAAGTATAACCTTTCTCTCTTAAACTCATTCGTGTAATTTGTACACTTAAATCTTAACTTATATTACAAACGTTACACACACCCAACACTAAGTTTGATCAAGAGGAGAGGGACTAAGACAATAAACAACAGCCCGCAGATGATGCTTTTAGAATGTACCAACGAAACGGGTCCTGACCTACTGACGTCACTTTTCACAATGTCGCGCTCCTCACCAAGATAGTTACTATGTGGAGCTACTTGGATGGAATTAATCACGTATCAACTGCGTGAATTAAAATGATGTCCTGGTAAATGCTCGTTGATTCAATTGGCGATGAGCTTAATATAGATTTTTTACATTCTTGGCGCTAGTCTCAGTTTGCTTTTTATACTATTGAAATCTTTTCGATTGTTCATTTTTGTTCTTTAATTTTATAAAATTTCACTTATTAATCTTAAAAGCTTTTGATTTTGGAATATCTGCAGAATTTTTAGTCAAATTAGATTGTAAATAATTTGAAATTGTAGATTCTATTTTTTTTTTTTCATATTAAACTGTCTTTATATATTATTGTTTAAATTAGATTTTAACATTTTTTAACATCAAGTAATTTATTTATTTTTCATCAATATTGGATGAATACAACTTTTGATACCAAATTAATTTTACATTTCACTTGAAATTAAAAAATTGTGTCATTTTAATTACATTAAATTATCTTCAAATTTGTTACCAAAATTAATTAAAACATCCTTTAATATTGAATTGTTTTGACATTTTTATTTAAATTAGATTGTAACATAATAGAACATGGAACTATCCTAGATTTTTTACAAAATTTGATAAATACAGCTTTTGATATTGTACTGCCTTAAAATTTTTGATCAAATTAGAATATTATATCTTGGGATATCAAATTATTATTATATTTTGACCAAATTAGATTATAACATCTTTTGATAATGAATTCTGGTTCAAATTAGACAGTATAACATTTTTAATATCAAATTATTTTTAACTTTTTGACAAAAATTGATTAGAACAATTTTTGGATAGATGAATTGTCTTCACATATTTGTTAAAAATTAAATTGTATTATCTTTGAACATATACTGATAGAAGGATTTCTTAACATTTAAGAAGATTTCTTTGTATTTAAGAAATCATTTTTTAAATATCATTTCTTAGCATTAAAAAAATATTTCTTAGTATTTAAGAAATATTTCTTAAATACTAAGAAATATTTTTTAAATACAAAGAAATGAGGTTTAAGAAATGATTTCTCACACTGATAGAAGGATTTCTTAGTATTTAAAAAGATTTCTTTGTATTTAAGAAATCATTTCTTAAACATCATTTCTTAGTATTTAAAAAATATTTCTTAAATACAAAGAAATATTTCTTAAATACAAAGAAATATTTCTTAAATACTAAGAAATATTTTTTAAATGCTAAGAAATGATGTTTAAGAAATGATTTCTTAAATACAAAAGAAATCTTCTAAATGCTAAGAAATCCTATCAGTGCTCTGGCAATAAAGAAATCTTTTTAAATACTAAGAAATCCTTTTTATCAGTGTATAGAACTATCTTTACATTTCTTACCAAATTCGATAAATACAATTTTTGATATTGTACTGTCTTTAAATTCTTGTTCAAATTAGAATGTGACATCTTTGGATATCAAATTACTTTTATGATTTTTACCAAATTAGATTAAGAACATCTTTTGATAGCAAATTACCTTTAAATTTTTGACCGAATTTGAAAAACATAGCTTTCCATACTATACTTTTCTTCAAATTTTCATTCAAATTAGAATGTAACATCCTTGAATATCAAGTTACTTCTATATTTTTTGACCAAATTAGTTTAGAACATCTTTGATAGTGAATTCTGGTTTTAAATAAGACAGAAACATCTTTTGACATTAAATTATTTTTTACATTTTTTACCAAATTTGAAGGACATAGCTTTTTCATACTGTACTTTCTTCAAATTTTCATTCAAATTAAAATGTAACATTTTTGGATATCAAATTATTTATACAATTTTTGACCAAATTAGATTAGAACATCTTTTGATAATGAATTCTTGTTCAAATTAGACTGTAACATCTTTTGACATTAGATTATTGTTAACTTTTGACAAAAATTGATTAGAACAGGTTTGATAGATGTTTTGACTTTACATTTTATCAAAATTTTTAATTTTGATAAATTGTAACATCTTTTTAATATCAAATTATCTTAAAATTTTTGGCCAAATTTTATATTGCACTGTCTTAAAATTCTTGTTCAGATTATAATGTAACAACTTTTGACATTAAATTATCTTTAGATTTTTGACTAAATTTAAAGACATAGCTTTTCTGACTATACTTTCTTCAAATTTTCATTCGAATTAAAATGTAACATTTTTTGGATATCAAATTACTTTTCATATTTTTGATCAAATAAGATCATAACATTTTTTGATAATGAATTCTGATTCAAATTAAACAGTAATATCTTTTGACATTAAATTATTTTCAACATTTTGACAAAAAATTGATTAGAATAACAATTACAGATTGATGAATTATCTTTCATCAAAATAAGATTGTAACATCTTCTTATATCAAAATAATCTCCAAATTTGATAAATAAATTTTTTAATATTGTACTTTCTTCAAATTCTTGTTCAAATTAGAACGTAACATCTTCGGATATCAAATTATTAGTATATTTTTGGCCAAATTAAATTACAACATCTTTTGATAATAAATTCTGGTTCAAATTAGACAATAAAATCTTTTGACATTAAATTATTGTTAGTTTTTTGACAAAAATTAATTAAAACAGTTTCAAACCAAAATTAGATTGTAATATCTTCTAATATCAAATAATCTCTCAATTTTTTGCCAAATTTGATATTGTATAAAATTGTACTGTCTTAAAATTCTTGTTCAGATAATAATGTACACGGACAAAAATTTCCGGGGAAAATTTGATACAACTTATTGTAAAGCTGAACTGTATTTTCATTACCATTAATTGTCAAATATTTTAGCAGAAAAATTACTATTTATTCAAGCTCACTAGGCTTGTTTGTTGGATAAAATTTACAATAGTAAATCGTAAAAATTACTAAATGAGAACTAAAGTCTACCGTTACTAATTTATTTAATAAAAATTACAATAGTAAAATAGTAAAAAAGTTTGAAAAATCCAAAAGTGCACGCCTCATAACGCTCATTCATTGTTTGAGAAAAAAATTAATTGTGTAATTGATTAAAAAAAAAAAAAAACAAATTTATAATTAAGTAATTTCTTACAGAGTACTTTTTATTTTTTTTTTTAAATATCGGCGCCCTTTTTTCTTGTCATATGCGCACGCAGTCTAAAAAAATCTAGCTTGATTAAGTGGCGCCATAGTTTTCACGTGACAAATAAGAAAAGTTCGTTTGGCTTTGTACGGTTGTATCGTAGTGAATTTTAATAAAAATTCAATTAAAAAAGAAAATACGTAAACTAGGCGACTGATATGAAATACGGACCCAGTTCATCGAATTCTTAAACTAATAAAAAAGGTCCGGTCTTGAAATATCAATTTGTTCGGGAGTAATCGTTGGTACATCCAAAATGGGGTAACATCTGGACGTCCACGTAAAATTTTTTTGAAAACGTTTTTTGAAGATAGTAACATGAAATGATTTTAGAAAGTAAAAGATGGTTTAATTTAAGTGTTTTCGATTGTACATCTATTTATATCATTGTATAGGGTGTAATATGGTTTGTGATAGAGGAGCATTTAAAGATCCACAAAATTGCTTTTGACCTTGACGAGGTCACGAGGTATAAAGCACAACCTCACGCGCTTCAGCGCTATGAGGCGTGCAAAAATTCCTTCAATTTTCTCTCCGTGTATTAAATTCCAGATTAAAATACTGATTGGAAAAGAATTGAGAAACTTTGTACATCTATACATACAAACAAAAGAATTGAAATAATTGAAAACAATTCAAATTTCATATTTTTTAATTATCTTCAATTAGTATTTTTAAACAGGGATTATTTTTGCAATTTTCCATCAAATTAAATAACAAGATCTTTTGATAAAAAATAATCTTTAAAATTTTGTTCAAATTAGATTACAACAGCTTTAGAAAATTAAACTTGTCTTTAAAATCCTACATCAATTACATCAAAACAACTTAAATTCTTCCATCAACCATACCCACCAAATCATTGGAGCCCTTTTAAGCTTTTCACATCATCTAATTAACCAATTTTTTCCAACGCAAAATCGCACTTTAAGAATTGTTATTTTCTTAATGTCCACAAATTTTGGTTCTGCAAAGGTCAAAAAGATTGGAATAGAGGAAGTCACAATGTGGGACCGATGAGTAGCGCCTGGTGAAGGTCTGAGGTCTCATTATCGCACTTTGCATCCACGCTCTTAACTCATCACTGGTAATGATAAAAAAGGCACATGCAGTGCTCAGAGTATGTAGTGTAGTTAGCGTATTATCATTTACCGAGTATTGTATATGCCATTAAACTGGCAGGGGGCCGGGATTAGGATGTCGGACCGTTACCGCGCGTCACTGACCGTTTATTTCTGCGACGCGGCACGGTGGACACTTCCTTTAGAAACACTTTATGCTGAAAGTACCTATGTATTACCAGCACACACGTAAAACTGCTTTTAAACTTCAAACTTACAATTTTCTATTTCCCGAATCTTGTTTTTCTGCTAACCTTCAAAATCTCCCCCACGGGAAAAAAATATATGTGTTCAATGTACAAAAATGTACATGAAAATATATTTAAATTTACATTTACACTTATTATTTATCTATTTTTGCCGAAATATTTTTAACTTTTAATTAGAATATTCTAAGAAATTTATTTTTAAACAATTATTATTAATCTACATATGATTAATAGGATAAACAGGAGTACGTAGCGTATTTATATGATAAAATGGGTATTTATGAAGTTAAATTTGGTATCGTTAAAGTCTTGATCTGGAATTGTGCCTTTTCAAGGTTTCATATCATTCTCACCATAATAGTCAATTTATGATAATAAGTATTCAAAGAAAATGATAAATGATAGGCTGCGTATTCGGCTGCATTCGAAATGATCTATAGATACATAATTAAGGAATGACCTTGTATCTTGTAAAATATTGACATTTTTAAAGATATAAGCTCATCCTGATGTTACACTCATCGAGACCTTTAATTTGAGTACCCATATTAATTTTTCATATATTTATATATATTATAGATATGAATATATGAAAAATATATCAAAATACATGTGGGTACTCAAATGAAAGCTTCTTGATGAGAGTAACATCGGAATGGCTTATATCTTTTAAAAACATCGATAATGAAAAGGTATAGTCCAATTTAACAAATATCTTACTGAACTATTATTTGACATTTTTTAAAAGATATGAAGCTCATCTCGATATTACACTCATCAAGACCTTTTCATTTGAGTACCCACATCAATTTTTCATATATTTTATATATTTAGTATATATGAATATATCCAAAAAATATATGTAAAAGTGCATGTGGGTACTCAAATGAAAGCTTATGACTTAAGTGTAACTTTATTTGAAAATGAGCTTAGATCCTTTCAAAGGTCAATATTTAAAAAATTACTGAGTGCAATTTGCTAAATTCAAATATCTTGTGAACTATTGAGTATTTTTTTTTAAAGATATAAGCTCATCTTTTGATGTTACACTCATCGAGACCTTTAATTTGAGGTACCAATAATCATTTTTCATATATTTTACATATATTATATATATGAATATGAAAAATATAATCCAAAATGCATGTGGGTACTCAAATGAGAGAGAGAGAAGCTCTTGATGAGGAAGTAACATCCGGAATGAGCTTATATCTTGCAACGATCGATAATTAAGAAGGTATTTGAAGTCCAATTTAACAAATATCTTATGAACTATTGACATTTTAAAGATATATGAAGCTCATCCCGATATTACACTCATCCAAGACCTTTCATTTGAGTACCCACATGAATTTTCCATATATTTTATATATTTATATATATGAATATATGAAAATAATAATAAAAAATGCATGTGGAATTACTCAAATGAAACTCTCGATGATTGTATTATCAGGATGAAACTTATATATTTAAACACATCAATAGTTAAAAAATACAGCCTGATTACAATTTAACAAAAAGTCATTATTTAATAAATCAAAATTTTATTTATTTATTTATCACATAATGACTGCAAAGGTTACTAATTGTAATTTATATAGTTTAAAAATACATTTTTTTATCTATAAAAATATATATTAAAAATTAGCTATTAAAAATATATTTTTCACATTCCAAAATTACATTTCTGATCTAATTTTTTTTCTTCATAAAATCTTTAAGAAAATTATAAAATAAATTTTTACTGAAATTTCAAAAATTTAATTTATTATCTGTTAAGAGTACAAAAAGAGTTTTTTGTAGAAAATTTAATTTTCTATAAGACAAACTGTCATTAGAGGTAAAAAAAATTTTTACTTGCTTTTTATGATAAAATCAAAAAACAAATTTTTTTCGCATCAAATTACTGCAAAATGTTTTTCCTGAAAAAAATTTTTAAATACTAAAATTTTGTGAAAAATATCTCTTTTAGTATCCTGGTACATAAATATTTTCCGGGGGGTGTTAAAGCTGGATCGTGTCTGATTTCTATGAAAATCGACGAAGCTTCTCCAACAGAGCATTGTGTGCATTATTTATAACAATAAAAACAGACATAAACTGATCAATCATTGCTAAATAATAAATGTATGGATAATACCAAGTGCCACGAGCCACTTCCTTACACACTCTTATTTCAGTCAATATTAAATTTATAAGTTGTTGTAACTTTTAGATTGAGCATACTTCACTCTCCTGGTCTCCTCGACTGATCGACGTCCATGTGTCCTCATCCTCATATGTGTGTGATGTTTAACGTTAGAACTAGACAAATTTCTTCAGCGGACCATTTCCATCAATTTGTTTCGCAACTTGAATCAATATGATAAGCCCAAGCTGGAGCATCATCTACGATCTGTTTCAATTTATACCCATTATTATTATCATTTATTTATTTCAATTATTAACGCTTTATGGTCAACTCATTTTAACGCAATCATCACTGATGCTATCTATTATGCTTTTTTGTTATGTAATTTTACCACATTTTTTTTTATGACATTTAATTAAAATTTTTATTTATAATTGATTAATTTACGATCTAAGTTTATTTTAAAATTTTTAGAACAATTATCAATCAAATAAAAATAAAAAAAATATTTTTCATATAACCTGCATTGATAATGCGAGTTTCAATGCCTGTTGAGCCAACTGAAACTAGACAATTTCCGACCAATGCGACTGTGCCGGGCAGGAATCAATTATTTCTTTCCGGCGGACAGAAAATGACGATCCGAACAAAAACAGTTTCACTGTAAAAAATCGCGCCAAGTCCACGTTCATAAGACTATTAAGAAAAAAAAAATTTTTTTTTTTCTTTACAAAAAGGTATAAAATAGAAAATTAAAAATCAAGTAACCGATATGATTGTATATGATTTTCGGAAATTAAAAAAATTTTGTTGTAAATTTAAAAACTAAGAAAAAATTTTGGAACGTATTTAGTGTGCGTGGTTGCAAAATATTTTACTTTTAATGAAATTCGTAAAATCTATTTACTAGGACTTTAAAAATTGAAATACACAATGACGCACACCAAGTACGTTCCAAAATTTTTTCTTAATTTTTAAATTTACAACAAAATTTTTTTAATTTCCGAAAATCATATACAATCATATCGGTTACTTGGATTTTTAATTTTTCTATTTTATACTTTGCAAAGAAAAAAATTTTTTCTTAATAGTCTTATGAACGTGGACTTGCGCGATTTCACAGTGAAACTGTTTTGTTCGGATTTCAGTATTTTTGTAATTATAATAAAAATTTGCAATTAGTACTAACTTAAATCTCAAGTTGGCTGCATTTTTATAGCAAACTATCCCCTTGAAGCTACAGTTTATGTAAAAATAATTGCAGCGCACCCTGGCGGGTGTAGATGCAAGCTGTGAAATTTATTTTTTAAGTGTAGTTTCCCATCTATT